>NC_092873.1:220363866-220536366 GCF_028372415.1 Notamacropus eugenii | reverse complement strand
CTTGGCATCATCTCATTTTGAACTGCTGTATTCTATTATTTATCCCGAGTGTGATGAATTTATTTATTCTATTATCTGAAGTTCCATCAATTGGAAATGTCTCTTAAGAAGCAGCAAATTAGCACAGCTCTTAACAATGACTCCCAGAACTTGACAAACTGTTATATAATTGTGGTATCAATTTTATTTATATCCAACCTCTGTCACAAGGCATCCAAGATAATTCTCCATTAACCAGAATGTTCTATTAACCAGGGCATTCCATACCTTTCTTCTAAGTGAATGATAAAGGCTTGCTGGATAACACAATATTTATGGTGAGCTAAAAGAACATATGCTGCACTTTGAGCATCTTTCAGCTAAGGACATCTAAGTGCTTTATTCTAGATAGAGAACTGAGCCTGGAATAATGCAGACCTGAACTCAAAGGCCACTTCTGACACTTATTATTGTGTAACCAAAGGCATATCACTTAACCTCTCTGAGCTTCCATTTCCCTGTTTCTAAAATGAGAGTAAAAGTACCTGGAATGCCTAACTCAGAGGGTAGTTGTGAGACGCAAATGAGATAATGTCTGTAAAGTGTTTTGCAGACCTTGAAGTCTTATTTAAATGTCATCAGTTAGCATTGCTGTTTTTATAATGCTCGTTCTTACTCATCTGGTTCTTGGGTTCGTTCTTTCCACGAACATTTGTTGCTCTCTCCACTGTGATGGATTCTTAGGGAGACACAAAAATAAATAAAACACTCCACTGGCCTTTAGGAGTTTATGATCCCTTTAAGATATTCAGAGCCCATCCATACAGCATTAGGATAACTCAGATTTTGTTCTTGATTTGATTTACCTTCATTACTTTATTTTGCAGATCCTGTGCCACATTAGACTTTCTGCATTCAAGGTGTTTCGGGACTTAATGGATGATGATTTCACCTTTTCCAAGGCATAAAGCTTACTCTGCAGAAAAGTCTCAGTTCAGCAAGCATGGCAGTAATTGTACTCCTAGGAAGTAGGAATACTAGAGGACTTCTGAAATTGGGGATATTTGGTCTGAATTATGTCTTGCGTGATTAAATGTGCTTTTACACTTGTAATGAATGTAATGTGCAACATAGCAAAGTAGAAGATAGATGACCTAATCTATCATGGACATGCAATCTTTCATTACGGGACTATCATCCCTTTATCAATATACTCACAATGCTAAGATGGCTAAAAGTTTTCTGGTATCAGACAGGTCTTACATATGTGTACATTTGTACCCACACAGTATTCACCTATACTATTGATGGTCTCAGTTTTAGAAGACTTCTCCATCATGTCTCTCCTGTCTTCATTTTGTATAGTTCGGTCTTAGGAAGGCATCTGTCTTCCATTTTGAGTCATAGAACATCATATTTGTGTGTTTCTTCCTCTTTTTTTTTGTCAGAATTCAGAATTTGATTGGGTTTTTTGAAATAATCTCAGTCACCGGGTGCCTTAAAACCTACCCTACCCAGGACATACTGGCAAGCATGTACTGAGAAGTCTGGAAAGGTCCATCAAGGATATATTGGGAAATCTTCTCTGAAGATTTTACTTGCTGATGGATCCCTAAGAAAGTTGGATACAACCCTAAATCTATAATCTCTGCTCCTGAACAACGAGTCTTAGGGAATTGGTAATTAAAAGACTAGGACAAAACACCATGGCTCCAGTCTGACTGCAAAGCTAGAAAAACAAGGCCTCTTTTAAGTTTGGTGAAGGATTTCTCTGCTCCGACACCTGGACCTATTCTTCCATTTTAGGAGCTGTTCCTTACCTAGTCCTCATAACCTAAATACCTTGCTTTCTTCCTCCTGTATTGGCTTCCAGTGACACAGGAAGAGCTTTGTTTTGGTTCAGTTGGCAATGGCACCAGAGACTGCCTGAAATGACCTACTTTGAGCAGGCCCCAGTCATAGCATATGCCAATGGATGACCATTGATACTTTGGCACATGCTTCTATGTCCTAATGATCTCCTGTCCCAAGTGGGAAGATTTCTTTTCTTACTTTTGTGGTAAGAGTGTACATAATAGTGGTATGTATTCATTTCCTTTTGACATTTCAGGAATAAAGATGTTCATCTAATCTTTTAGTACACTGTGAAACTCAAGGAGATTTGTGAGTGTAATAATGCGACCCTTTTGTGGTCTTTGAAGTATATCAGAAAATTATTGATTAACAACTATATTGCCTCTTTCTTTTTTAGGAAAAAAGGGAAGGAAACAATAAATTAATTCTCTATCCTATAAGTGATGATGAATGGATTATTGAAAGCCCATGTTATTAATATAATTTCATGTGAGAGAAAGAAAAAACTTTTTTATTCTTTATTCTGTTTCTGTCTCTCTGAAAAGAAAGAATAAAGTTAGTTTAATTGTTAATTTTGGCTTTTATTATAATAGACCAGGGTTGGCCCTTGGCAAAGTTGAAAATTTCAATTTCTAAAAAGATTCTAGACTGTATTAAAGGAATGATTACTGAACAAGGAAAAAAACAGGGATAACAGAAGCAACAAAAATCATCAAGTCATGCTTGATTAATCTTATTTCTTTTATTGGTGGTGGTGAGGATAGGTTTATTAGACTGGAAAATCAGGGAATTGTTGTGGATATATCTGTCTGTATTTAAAATAAGCAGCCAGCTATTTTTTTTCCCCTATTCTTTAGACAAAATGGAAAGATATGGGCTAAATAATAGTGCAGTTGAGTAGGTTCAGAAATGTTATCAGTGATTTGAGTTAAGGTAACTTTGGGTTACTGTGATGGATGAGAAGGAAGTCACTTTGGGTTACTCTTTAATTGGGTAACTCTTTGATGGATGAAAGGAAAGAATACAAAAAGATCTTGACAGGCTAGAACACCAATAAAACACTAGGTTGAATGTTATAGTCAAATGAAATTTAATGGAGATATAAATGTTGTCGTACATGGTTTGAAAAAAACCAACTTCTTAAGTATCAGACAGGAGAGGCACAACTAGCTAGAAGTTCATTTCAAACAGCTCTAGGGATTTTAGTCGAATGCACATCATAGCACTGTGACATGGCAGCTAAAAATCTTAGTCTATTCTGAAAGAAATGATGTCTAGTTTCACAGAGATTATAAACAATGTTATCTGCAGCAGATTGGTAGTCAAGTACTTGGGAATGGGCTTAATAAATACTGCCCTTGGTCAGACCGCATTTGGAGTATTGGGATCAGTTCTGAATGTCATATTTGAGAAAAGATATTAGTAACTAGAGAGTGTTCAGTGGAAAGAACCCAGGGTGGTGAAAGGCCTCAAGGTAATGTCTGTCATGTAAGAATTTTTTGAAGGAGCCAGGGAGGTTTAAGTTGGAGTAAAGAAGACTTAGAGACAACTCATAGTTGTCTTCCATAATTTAAAGGGCAGGAGAGGGATCTGATTTGGTGTGCTTGGTCCCAGGGAGCAGAACTAGGAACAAAGGGAAATTAATCAGTGGATAGAGTCTTCAAGCAAAGTTGCAAAGCTTTAACTTACAGAAAAACATATCAATGGTTAGAGTTGTCCCAACATGGAATGGACTTCCTTGGAGGTTGGAGGTTTTTCCTTACTAGAGGTCTTCAAGCAAAGGTTAGATGACAACTGGTTATGGATGTTGGAAAGGGGATTTTTGATCAGGTATGAATTAGATTGGATGGCCCCTAACATGCATTCCTACTCTGAGATTCTGTGATATAATGAAAACACACTGGAGCCTGCTGATAGGAATGATTTGAATAAACTCTTGCACATAAAGCTATAAACAGCTAGTAAAGTATCATGCTAGCTCATTGATAATTGTGGAATTCCCATAAGAAAGTAAGCAGGTAGTGCAGGTACTTAGGGGGCAGGGATGCTTTGAAAGTGTTAACAAGCCAAGCCTTGTTTGTATGAGGCTTATAGAGCTCAACAAAGTTAAAATAAAACCTTGGCATCCTAAGTTTTAGAAGAACTAGGAAAGATATATTTAATCTAATTACTTATCTCTTTATTTGCCATTCATTCAACAAATATTTATTGAATGACTCTTATGTGCAGGTCAGAACAAAAGGAAATGGTTCTTGAAAGGTAAATTGGATTGCCAAGGTCATCTATAGCCAGTTAATGGCAGAGCTGGGACTAGAAATGAGTTCCTCTGGCTCCTACACTAGCACTCTTCTAAAAATTATAATTGTAATGAAATCTTTTACCATATTTTCACCAATAGCAGGGTTTGTTTTTCTTTTAACAGCCTTCTGTCTGTTAATGTAACAATGAACCCTTGTAGGTCATATTGGAACAACAAAAATCCCTTATGTAATTTTAGGACTTATCTACTGTAGTAACAAACACTGAACACTAGGTGGCAGGAAGTATTCTTCGGTGGTTGATTGGGTACAAAATTCTATTAGAAAAGTCTAAGTTAACTCAGATGTACTGGGACAGAAATAAATATAAGTACACACCCCCACCACATACACACATACACACACGTACACACACATATACATATATATGTAAATACAAATGTAAATTGAAATATAAGTAAATACATAAATCCTAGCATTCAGGTGATCCTGCTAAGATAGTAGAAATCATCAGACACTGTTTTCTCCAGACAGATCAACCTAACATTCGGCCTAATTGTGAAAAGAGAGGAAAAAGGCAAAGGGAACAAACCCAAAGCATAACGTTTCACACTCAGTGAAGGGTGCAAACAGAGCCCAAGTAGCTGTCGGGTCTCCTTGCAGTATTCGAAGGGTTGCAAAAGCAGAATTGGTAAGCTCATAGCAAGGCAGTGCTTCACTGGTCTCTAATTGTTCGTCATTGCAATATGAGAAGTAAATACACTATTATTAATAGGGAGCCGATGAAACTACCTCCTAAATGAAGTTAGATGTAGAGTCACCTGATGCATCCTAAATTTCTGGTGCCTGTGGCACCTTAGCAAGTAATGACATCTCTGGGGGAACACGAGAGATGATCTGTCTAGTTCCACAGATCTGTTGTGGTCCAGGTAGCCTTTACATCACATTGACCAAGGCTTAGGGATTCGCACAGCTAGGAGGCTTCTGCTAGCTCCAAACCAAACTGAACAAATAACAGATGCCACTAATTCCAAACTGTTCTTTTCCAAATTGAACAAATAATTCGGCAAACTATTTATAGAGACAAGCCTTGTATGGGAGTTGTGAACAACTTGTGTGACCCAAGTAGGATCTTCAAAAGAGAATGGAACCCAATATCACATACAACATTCTGATCATTGACTATGTTGATAAATTACCACTTCCAAAAAATTCATGATTGCATCAGTGTAGTGAAATGTAATCTTCATGAGTTAGAATTTTAAATTAAAATTAATTGCCTGGTGATCAAATTCTTCCAGAATAGTCCTCTCCAAGCTTAGCCAAGTTAGTCCAAGTATGACAATCCATCTCTTGTGCAGTATGAGCAATAATCATTTAATTTCAAAATCCTGTGGCCTTTAATCAGTTCTCAACCTTTTTGACCTCCCTGCAATGGCTGATGCTGTTGACACCCCCTTCTCCTGATTCCTCTCTCCTTGGCTCTTGACAACACCACTGGTTCTTTCCCTACCTATCTAACTGTTCCTCCTTGGTTTTCATTTTTGTACTATCATCCACTAACTACCCTTAAACATGGTATTCTCCTGGGCCCTTTTTTCTTTCCATTGTACACTCCCATCCTTGGTTGTCTTTTTAGTTCCTATGGGTTGAACTATCATCTCTATCAAAATGACAGTCCCAGTGTCTCTCTCCTAAGCCCCCAGTCCAACCTTACTAACTGCTTATTGGATATGCTCAAATGAATGTCTCATAGACATCGAATATATCTAAAAGAGAGTCCATGATCTCGCCCAGCAAGTCCCCTGGCTTTTTCCCCAAAGTTCCTATTTCTGCAGAAGAGAGAAGAGAATAAGCATTTATATATCATCTGCTATGTGCTAGGAACTCTCCTAAGCATTTTTTAGAAATATTATCTCCTTTGATCTTCACAAGAACCCTGTGAAGCAGGTATTATTACTATCTTCATTTTACATTTGCAGAAACTGAGGCAAACAGAAGTTAAATGATTTGCCCAGGGTCACACACAGCTAGTAAATGTCTGAGGCCAGATTCAAAATCAGGTCTTCTTGACTCCATGCCCAATATTCTACTTACTATGCCACTGTCCCCAGATGTCTCGACATATATGATAGAAGGTACTCCCATCCTTCTGGACACCCATTTTTAAACTCTGAATTCTTCCTCAACTTCTCTTTCTCACTCACTCCTCATAGCCAGTCAGCTGCCAAGTCTTATCCAGTTTGTCTCCACAGTATCTCTTGCACACCCAACTACTCCTCCAAATCAAGTATTTATCATCTCTTTCTTCTACTGCTTCAATAACCTACTAGCTCATATTCCTGCCTCCAATCTCTCCCTTCCCTTCCTCTGTGACATAATTGTCAAAGTAATACTCTTATGATATAGGTTTGAATATGTTATTTCCTTTATAATAAAATGTAAATTCATCCATTTGGCATTTAAAGCCTTTTGTGGTCTTGTTCTAACCTTCCATTCTACTTATTTCACCTTATTCTCTCCCATTCTCTCTACCTTCTAACCAGACTGGCCTATTTTATGTTCCCAGTGCACCAGCTGTACTCTGCTCCTCCCTCCAACTCCCCATACATGAAATAAACTCCTTCTTCACTTCTGCATCTTAAGAATCCTGAACTCAAGGGACAAATCCTAAGTGCAGTTTTCCTAATCCCACTATCATTGTTGTCTAGTCTTTTCAGTTGTGTCTGACTCTTCATGACACCATTTGGGGTTTTCTTGGCAAAGATACTGGAATGGTTTGCCATTTCCTTCTCCAGCCCATTTTACAGATGAGGAAACTGAGGCAAACAGGGTTAAGTGACTTGCCCAGGATCACATAGCTACTGTCTGAGACCAGATTAGAACTCAAGAACATGAATCTTCTTGACTACAGGATTGGAACTCTATCCACCTAGGGGCTCAATTCTCCTATTAGTGTTAGTGTAATAATGCCATTAGTACTCTCTTCCCCAGTACTAAAATTACTTTGTATTTCCTTTGTATGAATATTGTATTTATTTGTGTACTTGTCTTCCTCCCTTTCCTCCCCTAGCAGAGTATAAACTCCCTGAGGTCAGGTACTGTTTTCAATTTTTCTTTTTAAGTAGAAAACACTTAATCCTATTTGAATTGAATTAATTCCTAATAAGTAACATTTCACTGCATGTGCAAGTGAAAAAGGTCATAGTATGTTTATACAATAATTAAGGCTTTCTTAGTGTATAAACTGCTTTTTGGGAAAGTCAGGCACTTTTACAAACTACATTGATTTTTTTAGGCTGATAAGATACTCTCTAGTCCGTGATTCCCAAGGCTATTTACAGGAGTCATCCAATCAATATAAATCAGAGTTAGTGGTATTTAAGGGTCTTTACCATCTGACACAAACCCACTCTTTTAAACTTGTTTCTCACTATTTCCCTTCATGTACTGACATGTTCCAACTGAATTGAATCTCTGATCTCTCCCACCTGCGCCTTATCACCTCTGTACATTTCTACATGCTAGTTTTCCATAACCTGAAATCTCTATCAATCGATGTCTCTTTCTTCAAGGCCTAAGTCAGGTACCACTTTCTCATGAAACTCTCTGATTCTCTGCCATCCCCCAACAGAAATAATTACTCCCTCCTTAAATTTCTTATACCTTTCTCCCTCATCTTTCTTAGGTACTGGTTTACATTTTTACTTTGGACTAGATCTGTTATTTCAAATTTCACTGCTATATGGAACATCCAGTTCCTTCCTCCTTTAAGTCAAATTGACACCTGCTTTGCAACTTATTATCTTATAGATACTGACAGGTAAAGTTATTCATGCAGAGTCATATAATCATTTTATAAAAGTCATCTGTACCAGTGTTTGGAACACTCCCATAAGAGAATCCATGGAAACATATACATGTTTCATGTAAGTGAACAAAATGAACTATGTCCCAGTAGAACAAACTTAGGCATGTACTTTTTCTTCCTCTCCTGATTTCTAAAAATGGATTATTATCAAATACAGCCTGAGTCATATAGCTGAGAGATGGAGATTTATTATGGTATCTTGTTAGAGAGTGCTGATGTACTTTAGACTCATGGAACATTTACAACAGCTGGAAAGGGAAACCCCTCTGAAAGAAAGCCAGTTGGTTGTGAGCTGCTGATATGGACAATACCAGAGATGTCTCCAAGTTCCTATCCTTACATTTCTCTCTTCTTTAAGAAGCATAATCTAATGTACCTCTTAGCTCCTTACTTTCAACTCTCAACAATGAACTAGAAAGTGGCAGTAGTCAGATGGTGTTGGTATGCTGCCCATGTCTAAAGGCAAGTCGAATTTCCTCTGGCCTTTAGCCCAGTTTAAAAGAACTTTTGAAGGAGAATCTTGGGTGAGGATTTTCATTTTCATATTTCCAAATGACACTTCCCGAGGATTCTAGAGACAGATGGTTTGCAATTGACAGTGAGTGCTGTGATCATCTGGTTTTGCCTTTTACCCAGTGGATGTAAAAAAAAATTGGATGTACCCTTCTCAATAGTTCAGAACCATCTATATGGTTTGCTCAAGTCTTCCAATGACCATGAAATTGAGTGTAGCCTCAAGCTGAAGCGAGGTACCAAAGTACAATGGAAAGAGTAAAGGATTGAGAGTCAGAAGATCTTCCCCCTCTCACACAGAACCTTTGTGATCTTGTTTTATCACTTGTTTTCAGTTTTATCACTTGTAAAATGAGAGAAGATTGAACCAGACATCCTCTAAGGTCCATTTCAGTTATGATCCACCAAAAGTATGGAAGCTGTCCTGAACTGATGACCTCTATGGCAAAGGGCAGAGTTCTATTGCTTATAAATCATTTTGAATAGCCTTTTCCACCTGATGCTTTTTCTTCCCATTAGTTCTATTTCTGCAACTAACTTTCCTCCATTGACTTCCATCATAGTTACTAAATTAGTTATCTTCTCATGGGTACAAGTCTTTTATTTCCAACTAGATTGTAAGCTCCCTGAGGACTTAGATCTTGACAGCCTAGTACAGTGCCTTGTAACTATTAGGTACTCAGTAAATAATTGGTTATTGATTGATGAGGCTCCAAGTGAGCATGCAGCCCTGATTACTCTCCTTCTGGTGGTGCCTGGGCTTCAAGAGGTTGTGCTGTATAATATTCTGAGATATATAGCAGCTAGATAGTTTAATGCTTGGAGTACCAGTCCTGAAGTCAACAAGATCTGAGTTTAAATCCAGCCTCAGACATTTACTAGCTGTGTGACTTTGGACAAGTCCCTTAACCTCTACCTGCCTGTAAAATTAGGATAATAACAGCATCTATGTCTTAGGGTTGTTGTGAGGATAAACTAAGATATTTGTAAAGAGCTTGACAAACCTTACAGTGCTACAAATATTATTTTCATCAGTATTGTTGCTGTTAGTCTGCTTAAAAAGTGGTTCCTTGGAGGGGGCCATCTCCAGTCATCCTGCGCTATGTCTTACTATCAGATATAGATAATTCTGGAGGAAAGAGTGAGGCTGGTGGCCTCTACAGCCCTGCCTCCCTTAAATCCAATCACTTTCAAATCAAGATATCACCCTTTGGATGACATCGGTCCTCTTAGAGAATGCAGGACAAACCACAACAACCACAAGACTCCTTGGACAAAACAACAGTCAATGAAAATTGTCCCCTCAGCAGACTGTGTCTCTATTGCCATTAGCTGGTGTGTATTTGGCCTTCTTACACCTGCCCATGTCATTCTCTCCTTGTCTGCTTGGTGCTCCTGGCCACTTGTCCACTGGGAATTTTTGCTTATCTGATGAATAACTTGCTTTACCTTGATTTGGTCCAGCCCTGGCCTGCCTCCCAAACAGCCCAGGTGAGAGTTCACAAGTAGCTTCATTGCTAGTTCACAAGTAGCTTCATTGCTACATGTAGAAGTAGTTAGATAGGGTCATTGAAATGAGAGGTTGCTGTATCATCCCCACCTATGAGCAGTCTTAGACTGCTGCCCCCTCTTTTTCTTTCCTGTCTGATAATAGTGACTCCTGCTAAAACCAGTCCAAAGTGATGTTATCTCTCCCCAGGCAAAAGCCTGGGAAGGCTTTTTATATGAAGGACTTGGGTACTCCTGCGGGGTAGGGGGGCAGACTTCTTGCTAATCCCATGGTTGGGGAATTTCAGAACCTAACAGAAGATTTTACTCTTCCTACTTTAAATGGTCCTTTGGGATCTTGTTTTGTAATTAAAGTTGAATTGCCTTTCTGGGCAAGTAGAATGTTAAATATCTGATTTCTGTTGGAAAATGCATCTCAAAGGCATTAAAAAAAACAACCCTTTGGGAAGCTTTTTGATAACTGATTTTGCTATTTGGTTGTTTTTTGTTTTTAGTTTTAAATAATGAATTTAAAGCTAGAAAGGACCACTTGAATCATCTAACTTAATCATTTTTACAGATAAGGAAACTAAGGCCAAATGAGGTATTACAGGATCATCAATCTTTGAAAATATAGATACCACAAATCTTCTGGTTTAGTCATTTGTTGTTTGGTTCTGGAGAAAGGAAGAAAGCAGTAGACGTGAATTCATCATGTAGTTTTCCCTTTTAGAATGACATCAGGGGAGCTGGCCACTGCCAAGTGCTTCAGCTCAATTAGATTCCAAGAACTACATTTGGATTCCTTAGCCCTGGGGACTACATTTCAGCTAAGTTATTAACAGAGACCAGGAGCTTTGATATCAGCCATGGGTCTCAGTTTCCAGCAGATGCTTCCTAAATGAAAACTGAAAAGGTAACTTAGGAGCTGAGGATTCAGAGAGCCCAGAACACTACAAAATTATGCCCCAGACCTTAGCAAACCCTTGTCATGTCTGTCAACAGCAGGGCTGATAAAATGTGAATGGTGTTTTTCTGTTCTTTGAAATGTTCATAGGTGTGATTTACATGACTACCCTGGATGTGTGCTCCATTTCTAGACGACAATCCCTCTATTACCCTAAGGGATAGGGCAAGTTATCAGGCTTTGACAATTTCAAGCTATTTCCCTTCCAAAAAATCGGCTTGGTGGAGAACTCCCTAAAGAGTAAACAGGGTAGCAATTACTGTTCATACGACTACTCTGATGATGGTTAGGCCTCCTTCTCACACAAGTTTGGAAACGGTTGGAATTGTGTGCAAAGTGGACACATAGATTTCATTTTAACTGGTTTATCTTGCCTGGCCCTAACTACCAGTTTGGCTCATTTCCTCAGGACACATAAATTCCTATTACTCATTTAAAAAAATGACTAAACTTTCAGCTATCCCCTTTGATCTCTGATGATATGGCTACAAAGTATTGTTTTCTGAGAAGTTTTCTCCAACAGAAGATGGCACGTTAACAATGAAGAGGGATGTGTTAGGAGCAAAAGGAAACCTCAAAACCAGTTTGACTTTTTCCCTTTGACCTGAAGATATCATGTACCAACCAGGTGAAGTGGTAACTAGAATCTTAGAGTGAGAACCATGAGGTTCTTTCTAGTCCAACTCCTTCATTTTACAGGAGAGGGAACTGAGGACCTCAGAGGTTAAATGACTTGTTCTAGGTCACACATGTAGGACCTGAGTTCAAATGTCACCCAGACACTTGACACTCACCAGCTGTGTGACCTTGGGTAAGTCACTTAACCCCAACTGCCTCATCCTGGGTCATCTCCAGTCATCCTGATGAATATCTGGTCACTGGATTCAGATGGCTCTGGAGGAGAAGTGAGGCTGGTGATCTGCACAGCCCTCCCTCACTCAAAACAAAGTCAAGTACAAGTCATGTCATCATTTCTCTGATGGCATGGTCTTCTTCAGCAATGAAGGATGAACACACACATGTACTAAGGATCTGGGTCAGGATTCAAACCCTAGGTCTCTAAGTCTTAATCCAATGGACTTTTGACTTTTCTGTGACTTTTTCCATGTTTTCACCCTCTATACTACTACAGAAGGCAAGAGTGGCAACTTTTTTGTGGGGATAAGGGGGAGGTTCTTTCTTTATGCTTTCTAAGATAGCACGGTGCCAAACATGCCACAGGTACTCAGTAATACTGAATTAAATAAAGCTGATTTTATATAATACTCCTATTAGAGTCTTCCTCCTGATAGGAAGAATTCAAGTAAACTTCAAGGAAATTTCCCACTTCTCTGGCTCATTGTTCCCACCCAGATAATGTGCAAACTTCAGTATCCGACATCTCTCAACCCCAGAGTTCAGTCACCAGATTCCTTTGAAAGCACATTGGCTCCAAGGCTCAAAAGCATGAACAGATTTATTTCACATTAAAGAAAAACAAGGCCCATAGAAACCTTTCAGAAAATGGCAGTCATTCCTCAGGGACAAATTTCCTCCAGGTTGTCTATCAGTCTATGTTATAGAGCAGCTCTATTTCTAACATATTCTCTTGACCTTTGTGCCCTGGTCCCAGATATCATATACATGAGGTCTTCTATATCTTAGAATAGGGGTGGGGAACCTGCAGCCTCAAGGCCACATGTGGCCCTCTAGGTCCTCAAGTGCAGCCCTTTGACTGAATCCAAACTTTACAGAACAAATTCTTTTATTAAGGGGGGAGTTTGCCTCTAGCTCACAAGTTCCCCACCCTTGTGAGGAACTATCTCCTTCCGTACCTTAAAAACAGATTTCTCTTCCCAATTTCATGTGACTAAAGGTGTCTATGACCCTTCTCAGTTCCTGGGTGATCTTAACCTAGATATAGTTTCGTCATTTTCACATCCTACCCTTGTGACCCCTTCTGGGGTTTTCTTGGCAAAGATATCAGAATGGTTTGCCATTTCCTTCTCTCAGTCTAGTCCTTCCCCAATTAGTACTTTTTGGACGATGGAATCTAGAGGTTCAAGAGCAGTATTCCACTCTCTCCATAAGTATTTCTCAGTCCACCAGCACACCCTCTCAGCACCTAAGAATTGTGATTCATATTACCTGGGACCACTTCCCAGTTCATCCAGTGGAAAGAGAGGTGACAGACTTCTGGCACTCCCATGAGCCTGTGAGAGGAGAATTTTGGATCCCTACTACATATATGTATATGAGCCACTTTCTGATGATTAGGAGAGATTTCCATGGTCCTCCTAGTTTTATGATAACATCACTCTATAATCCTCAGAGTCTGATGCCACAGGATTGATTTAAGCAATTCTGATAATTCTTGTAAAACGGATAAATATTGAAGGGCATATTATGCTTGGCCTCAGGTGAATGGTTCTAAGCAGCACCTGCCAGCTACACATCTCTAATTCCACTAACACATTTTGGTGATATTTGAAACCAACAGAACAAGATTCTTTGTTCTGTTTTTCTTTACCTTCGTAATCATTGTCATCATCAGCCTCAGAAAAGCAAATACTTTTAAGTGCTCAGGAAAGATAGTGTTATGTAATATACAAAGGGAAATAGAGACATGGTTCTCCTGCCCTCCAGAAGTGCCAACTGCCAATAACTCATCAGAGCATTAACTATTGTCATTAGTATATTGAGAAGATGATTTTTTGTATCTTTGCAATCTAATAGCAACTTCATACAAGCTGGTTTTGAAAAAAACAAGCGTTACAATGGGAGACCCAATGTACCAGGCTACTCAGGGATCCGTGTTCACTTAATCCCTGCTCTCTCATTAACTAACTATATGACCTTGAGCCAGTAACAAAGTAAAAAAATGTTGTTTTTTTTTAAATCATCTAGTCTAATTCCTTTATTTTACTGATGGAAAAGCTTGGTCACTTATCTTCCCTGGACCATCTAAGTTCTATTAACTATAAAATGAGTGTGAACTAGATGGTCTTTCACATATCTTCCACTTCTAAATCTATGAATATATGAAGGGGGAAAGTGATTTGTTCAAGGTCACTTAGAAAATAGTGACCAATTCATCCTTCAAACTAAGACTGGGTCAAATTTAAAAGAATACAAGTTTTTCCCCAATTGATAAATGGTCAAAGGATATGAATAGACAGTTTTTAAACAAATAAATCAAAGGCATCTATACTCATAAAACAACAACAACTCTGAGGTATCACCTCATATCTATCAGATTTGTTAATATAACAAAAAAGAGAAAATGATAAATGTCGGAAGGGATGTGGAAAAATTGGGATACTGATGCATTATTGGTAGAGTTGTGAACTGATACAACCATTCTGGAGAGCAATTTGAAACTATGCCCAAAGGGCTATAAAACTGTGCATACCCTTTGATCCAACAACACCACTGCTAGATCTGTATCCCAAAGAAATTTTTTTTTTTGATGATGCACTTTATTCTTTTTTTTTATTTTTTTTATTTTTTATTTAACTTTTAACATTTATTTTCACAAAATTTTGGGTTACAAATTTTCTCCCCTTTTATCCCCTCCCCCCCCAAACCCAAGCATGCTAATTGCCCCTGTGACCAATCTGCTCTCCCCTCTGTCCTCCCTCCCTGCCCTTGTCTCCGTCTTCTCTTTTGTCCTGTAGGGCCAGATAGCTTTCTTGACCCCTTAACCTGTATTTCTTATTTCCCAGTGGTAAGAACATTACATTTGATCCTAACACTTTGAGTTCCAACATCTTTAGCTCCCTCCCTCTCTACCCCTTCCCTTTGGAAGACAAGCAATTCAATATAGGCCAAATCTGTGTAGTTTTGCAAATGATTTCCATACTAGTTGTATTGTATAGGACTAACTATATTTCCCTCCACCCTATCCTGTCCCCCATTACTTCTATTCTCTTATGATCCTTTCCCTCCCCATGAGTGTCGACCTCGGATTGCATTCTCCTCCCCATGCCCTCCCCTCCATCCTCCCCCCCACCCTGCTTGTGCTCCTGTCCCCCACTCTCCTGTATTATGAGATAGGTTTTCCTATCAAAATGAGTGTGCATTTTATTCTTTCCTTTGGTGGAATGTGATGAGAGTAGACCTCATGTTTTTCTCTTGCCTCCCCTCTTTATCCCTCCACTAATAAGTCTTTTGCTTGCCTCTTTTATGAGAGATAATTTGCCCCATTCAACTTCTCCCTTTCTCCTCCCAATATTTCTCTCTCACTGCTTGATTTCATTTTTTTTTTTTAAGATATGATCCCATCCTCTTCAGTTCCCTCTGTGCACTCTGTGTCTATGTATGTGTTCGTGTGTGCATGTGTGTGTATGGGTACTCCCACCCAGTACCCAGATACTGAAATGTTTCAAGAGTTACAAATATTGTCTTTCCATGTAGGAATGTAAACAGTTCAACTTTAGTAAGTCCCTTATGACTTCTCTTTGCTGTTCACCTTTTCATGGTTCTCTTCATTCTTGTGTTAGAAAGTCAAATTTTCTTTTCAGCTCTGGTCTTTTCATCAAGAAAATTTGAAAATCCTCTATTTCATTGAAAGACCATTTTTTCTCCTGAAGTATTATACTCAGTTTTGCTGGGTAAGTGATTCTTGGTTTTAGTCCTAGTTCCTTTGACTTCTGGAATATCCTATTCCATTCCCTTCGATCCCTTAATGTAGAGGGTGCTAGATCTTGTGTTATCCTGATTGTATTTCCACAATACTTGAATTGTTTCTTTCTAGCTGCTTGCAATATTTTCTCTTTCACCTGGGAATTCTGGAATTTGGCCACAATGCTCCTAGGAGTTTCTCTTTTTGGATCTCTTTCATGCGGTGTTCTGCGGATTTCTTGAATATTTATTTTGCCCTCTGGTTCTAGAATCTCAGGGCAGTTTTCCTTGATAATTTCATGGAAGATGATGTCTAGGCTCTTCTTTTGATCATGGTTTTCAGGTAGTCCCAGAATTTTTACATTGTCTCTCCTGATTCTATTTTCCAGGTCAGTTGTTTTTCCAATAAGATATTTCACATTATCTTCCATTTTTCGAATCTTCATGCTATGTTCTGTGATATCTGTCTTTCTCATAAAGTCCTTAGCGTCCATCTGTGCCATTCCAGTTTTGAAAGATCTATTTTCTTCAGTGAGCTTTTCAATCTCCTTTTCCATTTGGCTAATTCTGCTTTTGAAAGCATTCTTCTCCTCATTGGCCTTTTGAACCTCTTTTGCCAATTGAGTTAGGCTAGTTTTCAAGGTGTTAATTTCTTCAACATTTTTTTGGTTCTCCTTTAGCAGGGAGCTGATCTGCTTTTCATGCTTCTCTTTCATCCCTCTCATTTCTCTTCCCAGTTTTTCCTCCACCTCTCTAACTTGATTTTCAAAATTCTTTTTGAGCTCTTCCATGGCCTGAGCCCATTGGGTGGGCTGGGACACAGAATCCTTGATTTCTGTGTCTTTGCCTGATGGTAAGCATTGTTCTTCCTCATCAGAAAGGAAGGGAGGAAGTGTCTTTTCTCCGAGAAAGTACCCTTCAATAGTTTTATTTCTTTTCCCTTTTCTGGGCATTCTCCCCAGCCAGTGGCTTGACCTCTGAATATTCTCCTCACACCCACCTCGCCTCCTGGTCCTCCCAGCCAGCGTTTGGGGACTGAGATTCAAATGCTGCTTCCCGCCTTAGGGCTTTTGGCGGGGGCAGGGCTGCTATTCAGTGTGAGAATTAAGTTCAGATGGTCAGGTTGGGGCAGGGCCGCCTCTCAGGCCCAGTTCCCTCAGGGGGTTTATGCACAGACCTTCCACAATGGATCCAGGCTCCTGCCCGTTTGGGGAGCCCCTGTCTGCAGCGGCCTCTCAGCTTCTATCTCCCGGGGGGCCCTGAGCCATGGGGGCACCCCACTCCCCTCTCGACCCGCCAAAGAGACTCTCTCACCGACCCTCATCACCTGTGGGTGGGGGGGCTTGTGCCGCCGCTGGAGATCCCGTCTCCGTAGCCCGCTCGGATCTTTTCCTCACGGTGTCGCGACCATGGCAGGGCTGCACTCAGCTCCCAGTCCCGGCGCCCAGTCCACAACGTGAAGGATCCCCCGCGAGAGGTTTGCAGGTCTCTCCGGAACAGAAATCTCCCTCGCTCCAATATTCCATGGCCTCTGGGTGCAGAATTCACTGTGAGTTGGTCCCCTCTAGCCGTTCTGTGAGTTGTGGGTTCGGAGCTATGTGTATGTGCGTCTTTCTACTCCACCATCTTGGCTCCGCCCCCAGACATTTTTTTAAAAAAGGAAAAAGACACATTTGTTCAAAAATATTTATAGCAGTCCTTTTTGTGGTGACTAAGAGCTGGAAATAAAGGGGATGCCATCAATGAGGAATGGCTGAACAAGGTGTGATATATGATTGTGATGGAATATTATTGTGTTATGAAAAATGATAAACAGTATGATTTCAGAAAAACCTGGAAAGTTTCTTATAAACTGTTGTAATGTGAAGTGAGCAGGACCAGGAGAACATTATACATAGTAACAACAATATTGTGTGATGAAGAACTGTGAATGACTTCTCTATTCTCAGCAATACAATGATGCAAGACAATTCCAAAGGACTCACGATGAAACATGCTATCCAGCTCCAGAGAAAGAATTGATATTGTCTGAATAGAGACTGAAGTATGCTATTTTTCACTTTCTTTTTTTTTGTTTGAGTCTTCTTGTATAAAATGAATAATATCATAATGTGTTATATGATCGTATGATCTATAGCAGACGGCTTACTATCTCAGGGAGGGGAGGGGAAAAGGAGAGGAAAGACGGAAGGACAGGATTTGGAACTCAAGACTTTTTTTAAAAAGTTAAAAATGTTTTAACATATAATTGGGGAAAAAATAAAATATTATTTAAAACAAAAACAAAATAGTGGCCGAGCCCAGTCCAATCTAGGTCTTTGGGCTTCAAATCCATGGCTCTTTCCTCTGGACTATGAGTCTTCTCCACCTACAGTTCAACTAATAGAATATGTGTCAGCTCTCTGGGTATCAGTTTCCTTATCTGTAAAATGCAGATGACCTCTAACATTCTGACATATTCATTTAATCCACCTTCTCCTAATGGATTCTCAAAGGTCCCTTAGAATTCTTAGATGTCATGACTCATTTAACACACACTGCCTCTACTGGATTCTTGCACGTCCCTCTGACATGTTGTCATTTCTTTAACCCACCCTATTCTTATTGGATTCTCCAAGGTCCCTTTACAGCTCTGGCCGTTCAATTATTCATTTAAGTTTCCCTTTTCCTAGTGGGTGTTTTTCTGTCTGTTGTCCCAGGTATCTGCCCCAGTGTCTATGCCCTACCCACCAGGAAGATGTATTACACAGGATGACAAACCACAGAAAGCATATTATAAAATCTTTATTGTGGTTTACATCACTTTGTACAGTACATTTTTTATTGTGGAGCCTAAAGGAACAGTGAGAACATTGGTTTGTTTTAATAGGGAGGTACAAATTCTCAGACAAGAACAAGGTCCACTTTGAGTCTTCCCTCTGACCTTATTGTTGTCTTTTTTCATGTTTGTAACAGGTGTCTTAGGCTTAAAATCCTTATTTATTTTTCACCTATATTTCATAAGACTTTTTGCTATAAAATGTGATTAACAATGAGGTTTTCATGGGAACATTGGACCATTATTTTATTCTCTTTTTTGGTTTCCTTTTGTAAGAGCCATTTATGGACATTAATCTACAGGAATACTGCAAGACAAGTGGGTAGCCAACATTGTTATCCAATTCTCAAATCTATAAAAGGAAGCAGTCAGGGAAAACCTCTTGACTGATCTAACAGAGGGAATATTTCAGTGGATCTATGACTTCAGATAATAATAATGGTAAAAATTTTTAGAGAGCTCCAAGATTGACAAAGTACTCTTTCATCTCAATAATCCTGAAGTTGAAGTGCCAATATTATTAAATACATCCATTTTTTACTTTACAGATAAGAAAACAAGGCTGTGAGAGATTAAATGACTTGCCTATGATGTCACTGCTTGTAAAAGTACATGGTAGGATTTGACCCCAGGTCCTCTGACTGCAAGTTCAGTATCGTCTTGACACATTTAAATGGTATAGATCACACCCATCATTGCACTTGGAGTCTCAAAAACTAGGTTTGATTCCTGGATCTGCTAAATACCTCCTGTGTGACCTTGGGCAGGTCACTTCTCCCTTTAGGGCCTCAATTTCTCATCTATAAAATGAGATAATTGGACTACGTTTTAACATCCTTTCCAACTCTGGATCTGTGACCCTATGATCTTTAGCCAGTGACATGTCTTTTCATATAAAACATCCAGTTCTCATTAACTTTCAGTGGGTTTCCCATCCTTCAATGGCAGACCAACATCAACTCTACGGCTCAGAAAATCAAGCTGAAAACTGAGACATAATAATTTATCACAGCTTACCTGAAATCACATAAGAAGTCTGTGGCAGATGGCTGTAACACTATGCCAAAATCCATTTACTTGATGGGTTATGCATATGTGATGAGGCTGTGAAACTGGAAAATTTTTTTAAATGAATGTTTCTCAAGGAAATTGGACCTGCTTAAAGATTAAGAGTGCTGCGGAAAGATGATTGGCCTAATTGTGATTAAAGTGTGCCCCTGTGTGATGTTGGAGGTTTGGATTGAATTGAAATCACTTTATATAATCTATAATAATCCAGCGATTGTATGGACAGCTTACTTCTTACTAAATTCCTCTGGGCCACCAAAGATGGAAAAGTGGATAGAGGACTAGACTTGGAGGAAGAAAGAACTAAGTTCAACACCTGCCTCGGACACTTAATAACTGTATGACCTTGGACCAGTTGCTTAACCTCGATCAACTTCTATTTCTTCCTCTGTAAGATGGGGATAAAAACAGCACCTACCTCAGAGAGTTATTAAGATTAAATAAGAACGTAAATGTATACACACAGACTTTATATATATACATATACATATATGAATATACATATATACACACACACATAATGTGCTTTGCAAACCTTAAAGCATAACAGAAACATCAGATATTATTACTGTTCCAAACAGATTAAAGTATTGTACTTGTAACTTACTACTACCACCACCACCACCACCACCACTACTATTACTACTCTTACTACTACTATCACTACTACTAACTACTAGCTAGCTAGCATTTATATATGACTTTACAATTTTCAAAGTGCTTTGCAAATATTATCTCATTTGATCCTCACAACAGCCCTGTGAAGTAAGTGCCACTATTATCCCCATTTTATAGTTGAGAGAAACTGAAGCAGACAGAAGTTAAGCTACTTGCCCAAAGTCACCCAATGAGCAAGTTTCTGAAGCCAGATTTAAAACTCAGGTCTTCCTGATTCCAGATTCAGTGCTCTATCCACTGTGTTATTGAGTTGTTTCAGTTGGGCCCCATTCTCCATGATTCCATTTGAGGGTTTCTTGACAAAGATACTGGAGTGGTTTGCCATTTCCTTCACCAGCTCATTTTACAGATGAGAAAACTGAGGCAAACAGGGTTAAGAGATTTGCTCAGATCACACAGCTAGTAAGTATCTGAGGTTGGTTTTTAATTCAAGTCTTCCTCACTCCAGGTTAGTGCTCTATCCACTGAACCACTTAGCTACCCTACTATACCACCTAGGCAAAATGATGTTGTTGTATGGATTCACACTAGACTCAGAAAACCTGGGTTTGAATCCTCATTCAACTGTTTGCTATGTGCGATGTTTGGCAGGTCATCTAAGCTTCCTCAGCCTCAATGTCATTATGTTTTCAGGAGGGTGTTGTGGATCAGGGGCTCTGAGTCAATTGTTGAGTGGTTTGGAACTTTCATGGTATCTTCCATTAACAACTTCCTGGAGAAAATGGGAGTATAACTTTGCTTGAAGACTTATGGACTCCCCACTTCATTGAGGATGAGGGATTAAGGGCTAAGGGCTAGTGATTAGGGATGTCATTGCTATTGTGCTAGGCCTCTAAAAGGGAGCTGGAATGGTTGGGAGAGAGAGAGAGAGAGAGACAGAGACAGAGACAGAGACAGAGACAAAGATATCGAGACAGAGACAGAGAGAACAGACAGAGAGATAGAGAGATATAGAGGCAAACAGAAAGAGACAGAGAGAGAAGAGAGACAGATATGTATATGTGTATGTATCTGTATACACACACAAAGGAAGATAGAGAGAGAGAGAGAGAGAGAGAGAGAGAGAGAGAGAGAGAGAGAGAGAGAGAGAGAAATGAAGAGAGAGAAAGCTCTAATGTGTGAACCTGATTCTTAGTCAGGAGTAAGGGGGCTGGAAGCAGAATCTATATCTTCACAGACTCTCTGCTGAGAGCCAATAATGATACCCTTGAGACAAAGGTGTCTTTCATCTGTATAAATCCAGATAGGTAAGTGTGAGGCAGTTATAGCAGCAGAAGGACCTTTCAACCAACCCCTCAACCTAGCAGAGGATAGAGACATATCATGGAGCTATTTGCATACCAGGGAATTACTGAACCCTGAGTTCTTTAAGACAGCCAATGGAGAGGCTATGGTATGACTTCTCTGTCTGAGAGAAGGCAGCTGTGGATAAGGAAGCTATAGAGTTGAATAGTGAGAATTTCTAAGCCCTAAATTTCTGAAGGCATTTTAAGAACTCCTGTACCAAAGATCAAGCTCAGAGGAACCATGGACAGGTCCATGTAACTCAGCAACAAAAATGCCTGAACTTTGCCTCTGCTACTCCTGTGTGTGCTTTATTTGGACAATGTCGATTCCAATAGGAAGGATGTTTTCTCTCTAGCTACCCCAAATTCATCTTGCTTCTGCAAAAATTCAAATCACAGGGTGACACATTGAGTATGAACAACTGCATAAGGCCCTGTGACAAAGAAGGAATTCACTGAAGTAGGAGGACTTGCCTCTCTAGCAGTTAAGTTCTTTATCCTTCTGGGGGTTCTCTAATGCCACAATTAATACCATGATGCTGGAAGATTTTATATATACTGGAGCTCATTGGAATATGAAGGATTAAGAATTTTTATCTGTTGTTTATGGCCTGGAACATAGTAGGAGACTAAAAAACTCACGTGAATTATTTAACCTATGTAAGCCACATGTGTAATAATTTGTAGATGTAGGACTCAAACCCAGATCTTCTGATAAACCCAATATTTTTTCCAGTGTACTATGCTAACTTGTTTCTATCTTCTGCACTGTTTCTATGGGGCAAAATCAAGACTGATGTTTACCCAGTATTCATTGTTACTTCGAGTGCTTGCGCAGGAACTGGAACTCTTTTACCTGCATATGTGGATAACTAGATACATGTGATATTATGAGATTCCCAGGGGAAAAAAAAAACTCTAGACAGAGACAAAAACAAAAACCAAAAAGCAGAGATCTGAGTTTTGGAGAAGCCCAGAGATTGACCTCAAGTTAGAGTTTTTTATGCTGGCCTGTGGGTTATTGCATGGGGTTGTTGTGAGGATAGAATGAGATGGTATATGCTGAAGTCCTTTGTACACTGTAGGGAACTACTGAAAATAAGACACTTATTATTGTTTGGGTTGTACATCCATATATAACTCGGTACATTTAGAGATTTCTTGATCTAACAAAGAGTAGTGACCTAGAAATACTGCTGTTTTTGATGAGTGTTTTCTGATTTAATTAGCATCCTCCTACTCTAATATATAAGAATTTCTACTAAAGTTTGATGCTAGGAAGCAGTATTAACTCTTTCATGTGTCGTTGACTTTATCAAAATATCATTATCTCAATCAGGTTCTGTAAAGAGAATCCTCAGGCTATTGAAGGAAGGCCCCAGATGATTGATGGCCTGTGTAATATTTATATCATACAGTGGCATCTGAGAATATAAATATTTATACTGAAAACCTATGGTACATTAATATCTCTCCCTAAGTTAGCAATGCCCACCCATGTTAATCAAACTGATTGATTGAATAAAGAAAGTCCTTTTAGAGGGGCTAGAACCAAACTGAAAAAAATCATGCGGCTGAATTCAATTCAGTTCAAGAAGTACTTATTAAACATCTAGACAGAGGACCAATCCACCAGGGAATTTTTCTTGTTAGTTTTTTATTTGGTTGTTTTTCTTTTATTTGGTCCCTAAATTAATGGCCCTTTCTGTTTTGTAATGTGAACACTGAATTTGAATTTGGAAGAAATTATATCAACTGGTTGCTTTTGGCTTCTAGGCGGTATTTGGAGAGAGGTGTTTGGGATGTATAAGTACTATCTTTATTCAGGTCTAGTCACTGAGCATGTGTCTAATAACCTTAGATCTCTGTCTGCTAGTTGGATTGTTTATGTGCGTATCGAGTTCTACCGCATCACTTCACTTCTGTCCCCTAGAGCTTCTGACTTTTCTGTATTTCTTGGCCAGGTGAAAGGAATCCAGGTAATATTGGAATTAGATATACTGTAAGACAAGTGGACAGAGGCATCAGGTTAATATGCAAACATGACTCCTGGGCTTTGAACTAAGAAAATAAATCCCCCTATTCAGAGGATACAAAATGTTCTGAACAGCCCTGGTGATTATTGCCTTTTTCCATATTGCTGCAGGAAGTTTTATCAGCACACTGAAAACTCACTTTAACCGCATGCGCGATTCTCTGGGCAGATAAAGCACATGGCAAACAGAATGAAAAAAGGCCAAAGACTGAGAGTCTCTGGGACACTGATGATTATTGTTGTTTAAAGTACGCCCTGTCTGCTCCTTAAATTGCTACCTATATCCCAGACAAGGGTGTTCCCCCAAGGGGACTTTGATATGCCCATGAACTTTGAGACTGAATGCCATTACTGTTGGCACTATCATTAAGTACCTGGGAATCTTGTGGTGAGGGTGGGGAGAAGAGCCCTGGATATGGAACCAGAGGCTCGGAGAGATTAAAGTATGCCCAGGTATTAGGGACAGAGCAGGGCTTCAACACTCAGAGAATTTCCCATTACTGGCAGATCATGTGTCATTACCACCATGTCACCAGAATTCCTTCTCATCACTCTTAAGGGGAAATCAAGGCCCATGAAGATAGGGCCATGCAGATAAACCTCTCCACTGAATTTATAGCACACCAATAGAACTTATACCATGCAGGTAGAATGGACAGAAATCTAAGGAGTTGTAGGAAACTTAGAAATAGCACACATTTTTGGAACATAGAGCATGAAGTGACCACAGAAGTCATCTAAGAGTTCAAGTATTTTTTTCATAGTTGTAGAAACTGTGTCCCAAAGATGGAAAATGATTTACGTAAAGTCACATAAGTTATAAGTAGCTCAGCGAAGAGTTCAGCCCTAGTCTTTCTGCTTCTAAATCCTTTGCTCTTTCCATTATATTATCAGTCTCCTCTGTAGAGCATAAAATGTTCATTTTTTGCACAGCTGAATGGCTCCAGGTAATTAATCTATTCTCCCCTCCCCTCAAAAAAATGGTTCATATCTTTATCTTCAGAAAGAGAATTTTTTGTATCAACATTAAGGCAAATTAAAATCCATCATGGATTACAAAGTACTGTTGGAATTTGCAAAGTGGTCCAGTAACAATGAATATAAAATATAAATGCCCAATGAACAGAATACTGGTTATGGTCATTACCTTCTTTGTGTAGGAGGTATAGAACTGCAATACTTGGATCTGGAAGGGACCACAGAGATCATCTCTTCCAGACATTAGTTTTCTAGATGAGGAAACTGAAACCTGATAAAATATGAAATGATGTACCTGATCAGGGTTCATGCAGGAAGTAAATAGAAGATCCAAGTTTGAGTCTAGGATTAAAAGGCCCCAAGAAATTAATCTCAGATCTCAGAGCAAAAGAAAGACATCATGCCCTGCCCTCTTTGGCTAAAGAATAACAGAAAAGATTTCTTTTAACCACAGTTTTGTCAGGCAAGGGCAACTAACTGTGAATTAAGCTTGAGGTCATATGGACTATGTGCTGGAGGGAGCTATGTGTGCTGTAGAATGGAAAACTATATGGAACTGGCACAGAGGGACCCATTGCTAGGCTTTGGGAAACTCACCAGGCCCTAGGGGATGGCAGAAAGGTTGGGTTTCATTTTCTGCACAGTACTATGGGAAAGGAAACTTAAAATATCTCTTGGTGGAAAATTTCTTAAGGCTTCATCACAGGTTCACCATTTTCAGAAGAGAAGGTCATAATTTTGCAGTCTTGGGTCTCCCAATTCTGTACCTACTGTTTGAACTATTTTTGAACTTTCAAGAAAAGCAAGGAAAAAGAAAAGGTCAAAAATGATGTCTTTGTCCAATTATCTTTTCCAGAAAAATTTATTGAATGTGTCCAGGATAGTGGATGATCACATACAGGATAGTACATGATCACATTATTCTATGTGATACTAATTTTTTTTAATTGAAAAAACATCTCTGACTTTGAACTTAATTAATCATGAATGCCAAGGCCTTTTGTCTTTTCCCAGTTTGCAAGGAATGAGGACCTGTCTCAACTGTACAGAATTGCTTCTATCAGAGCAGCTTAGCTCAAATCATCAAAGCTGTTTTATTTATAACCTGCTTAGCAGGAAAGCAGTTGGGAGATAATCAAGTATATCATAGAGACAACCTCTGGCACCAAGTGCTCACAGCATGCATCTTCAGATTCTCTCCCGCTTTTCCACTGTACTGGTAAAAGAGAAAATTAAGGGAAGAAATAAGTGATATTAGATTATAGAGAGGACGGGGGGTTGGCACAGTTATATTTAAGTTTAAAAAAGGATTCTTATATGTGCTCATGCTTAAGAAAAAGAGGCAACTCACATTCTCCAATGAATGATCAATGCAGAGGACCTGGTTATGCTATTTAAAATTATTTTACAACCATTTGTAGCCCCTTTTGCTTAGAAAATAACAGCAGCCAAGTGATAAATGGGTCTGTTGTAGACAAATAAGTCAAGAATCCTTATCAGCAGCAGTAGCCCTGCAAGATGGAAAATGTCCTTAAGGACAGAGGGCAAAATGATTAAAATTATTGGAGTTACCTTTCTTCTCTCTTTCACTGCATCTGCAAGCTGCTTTCCTCTCTCATTGAACTCGTGGGAAATGAATCAACCCTCAGGATACTCAGTGGGTTACTTAATTTGAACGGCTTTACAATCACTGGCCAGAAAACACTGTGCAAGAACAAATATGAGTAATATAGTGGAGGTAACTTTAAAAGCTGAGGATATTGTTATGAACACATTATTACTAGCTCCTGCATTTTGTTACTCACATGGCGCGGGGAATCCATTATGAAATTTGACTTGTCCCAGTCAGATTTTAAAATATGTATGTAAGGTAGCCATTGAATGCTGATCAGAGCTATTTTATGTAAAAATAAAAAGAATATTTCCCCAAGGATGAGATCATTTCATGGTTATCCTATGATATATGCAGGTGAAGGATCTAAAGGTAGGATCTCACCTTAATAGTAAAGGAGATAAATGTTTCCCTGAGAGATCTCAGTGTCTTCAGACAATATTCTCATAAGAGTCTGAGAATCTCAACAAAAAGTCAGGATACTGAAGATATTTAATGGGTTTCTTTCAGTTTTTAAGAGATATATATGTAATATTAAGAAATAAGTCTATCCTATCATTCATGTAACCTATCTTTTGATCCTACCCATAGGAGCATTGTTTTTGGAATTTGGAGATGGTAGGTAAACCAGCCAGCAAGCAGATCAGTTCGTTCTCTGTCCAATGCTTCAGACTGAGGACCCATAAGGGGATTTACTAGTGAACAGAACCACAGAAGCTCAGAGTTGGAAGGGATCTCAGAGAGTACTTAATGCAGCCTTTATCAGATAACTGGTTGCTTAGTCTCTAAAGGAAGGTTCCAGTGATAGAGAACTGCCAAGGTAGCCCATTTCTACTTTTAGAGTCAGTTTTTGAAATGGAAATTTTTTCATATATTAAACCTAAATATATATCTCTGTGATTTGCACTCACTGCTCCTTGTTCAGCCCTGAGGCCATATTGTTGGCTGTACAGTCATGTCTGATTCTTCATGACCCCATGGACCATAACATCCCAGGACTTTTTGCCCTCCACTATCTCACAAAGTCTATCCAAGCTCATGTTTGTTGCTTCCATGACACTCTCTCTAAATCTCATCCTCTACCACCCACTTCTTTTGCCTCAATCATCAAAGTCTGTTGTAATGAGTCTCGTCTTCTCAGAGTATTTAAGCTTTAGCTTTAGAATTTCTCCTTCCAGTCAGTAGTCAGAAAAACATGTCTGCTTTGTGTTTCATATGCCAGTCTTTCAAATACATGAAACCAGCTATCAACTTCCCCTTAGTCTTATTTTCTGCAAGCCAAACATGTCTAGTTCCTTTAACTTATTTTTGTATCCTATGGTCTTCACTTCATCCAGCTATACCAGAAAAGCTGGCTCTGGACTCCTTCCCTTTTGTCAAAATCTTTGCTAAAAATGTAGCCACCAAAACTGAATATAAAATGTTAGGGATAGTATGATCAGAGCATAATCAAGTAAAACTAGCACTTTCCTTTTTCTAGACATTTTGTCTTTATTTTGTACTACAGTAAAAAGAGCATCATACTTGAAGTTAGAGACCTTGCCAAATACTTTGCTGAAATCCTGACATACGAGGGCTAGAGCATTGTTCTGGTCTACCATTCTAAAGTCTTTTGCTTGGGAATATTTTATTCTTTAGTATTCCCAGTCTTAGAAGACGAATGCCTTAGGCTATCAAGAGAGGTAACTAATTGTGGGAATCTCCAAATGAGAAAAAAAGGCTATGTGAATACCTTGGAAGGTCTCAACAATGCCACTTAGACAAATTTGAGTTGCTGATTCTGATATCATGAACTACTGGGCTTCAGATTCCTTAGGCTAGAACCATGTAGATAAAGCAGAAATCATATGTGACCTGTAGTCAGAGGACCTGGGTTCAAATGTTCCTTCTGTATTAGCAACCCTCCTTAACTAAGTCTTTTCACCTCTCCAGGTGTCAGTTTCCTGGTCTGTGAAATGAGGGGGCTTGGCTTAGGTGGCCTTCCAACTCAAGAGCTATGATCTTATGATCTTTATGCAGGCCTTTGATAGCATCATCAGATAATTCCACATTTCAACTTGATGACATGATCATACCCACCTGACCCTACTCACCTGCCTTACTATTTGGGTCACTTGATGCTAGGTACCTTTTTCACAAGCCACCATTGTCATGAAAACCATGAGAATAGAACAAGGATGTTTGCATAGCCTACCGTTGTTTCCTGTAGTGAGAAAGCTGAACTGGAGTTGCAGCAGAATAGGCCAGTCAGCCTCTCTTCGTCAAATTAAGGTTGTCTTCTCCTGACATTCTCCCTTCTCCCTCAGTTGGTTTTCAGAGGCTATAGTGGGAACATGGCTATTGCTGAAGAGATTACACTAAAAGAATCAATGGAACCAGACTAATGCACCCTGGAGTCTGTATGGGAAAGAGGCTCCAACTCCAGTGCAGACCTGCCTTTGTGCCAGTCCATATGGCTGTCTCTTTTTAGCAACCAAGCAGAAACTTTGAATGAACCTTATTGCACTGAAGCACATCAGTAAGGGGGAAAACGTGCTCTCTGCCCTGTTTGTTTGTTCCAAAGAAAGGTGCTCTCTTGTGATTTCCCAAAGGGCTTTATTAATACTGCATGACTCTAGCTCTTTGATCTGCTGGCAGAGAGGACTAGAAATTGACAACCATTTCCTCTAATCTTGTTTTACCATCCCTTCTGATTCAAGCCACCAGAGACTGCCTGTGCAAAGCTGAAAAATATTTAATGACATGAGTGGCTCCAGCCAGTTCAGTGTGGCCTCAGAGTCGTAGCTATAACTATGGAGTGCGACTTGAATGCATTGACATAACTTGGGTTGCCAGGCTGGCACCAGTGTACAGGTGACCTCACCTGTCCTCCCAGTTAATCTTGTTGTGTAAACGGGTAAGTTTGCTGTTTCCCTGCTGTGGAGACTAGATGTTCTTGGCACCTGGACAGGTGGCTTAAGGCATGACTCAGAGGTGTACAACAACTCAGGGAGAACTTAATTATTGTCAGTGACAGCCCCAAGAACTCTCTGGCCAGCTTTACAAGCTGGTTTCCACCTGACTGTGATTGCCTGAAGTGTCTGAAATAGCCAGTACATGAAAACAACTCCAACCTAAGGGGCAAGAATAGGAGGATGCAAGAGATGGTTAGAGGAGAATGACATCCTGGTCTAGATTTACTTTCACTGTTGCAGGGGCTCTCTGCCTGTGGTTGCTTGCCAGCAGTAATTTTGAATCATCTCATGTGCCTCGCCTCCCTTTCCAGAAGAATTCACAGATTTTCCCAACTAGTTGTATTGCTCATGAGGAGGGGTCAGGTTGAATATTGCAAAACAACAAGCCGACTGAAGTACTCTTACTTCCCTGTAGCTTGACAATAAGCTTTCTATGCAAAGTTTTGAATGGGTTTTGAGCAACCTTTTAGCGTCTAGGGTGGGTCAGCGTGAGGCTCTTTCAGAAGGCAGTTTACCAGGGGTCTAGAACTAAAGCATCTTAATAAAAAGAAAAAGATATGGACTTAGAGTCATATCCACAAGTCACATTCTGTGTAGTCTTGGGAAAGTCATTTTAACCTCTACAAGTTTTAGATTCATCAATAAAACAGAAATTATGATTGTAAAGGAAAAGGGTCTGGTCACCTGAGAAGAGCAAGGGATAAGTGATGGAAAGCTACTGAGATCTAGTCATAGCTTCAGGATATAAAGAGAAAGTCAGAAAGAACCCCAAAGTATTGGGTGGACCCCCTGTGGTAAGCCTATGGAAGGACATGGACAATTATCTCACAGAATGGGCAGCCATGGAGGGGAATGTCCCTACCTGTAATATCATTGATCTGATGGGCAAAATGGGAATGCCATTCCTGGTTCCATCTAACTGACAAGGCTCTTGTAAGGACTGGATGAGATGATGCACATGTATCTGTTATGTAAATGGAACTTATTGTTATTTATATATTCAAAGGGTGGTTTTCTGTATCTGGAAATTGTCTTTGACCTTATATCATGGCATGTTTGCCCTGACTACCTGGTAGCTATATGTGTGTGTGTTTGTCCTTCATTGCCGAAGAAGACCATGCCATCAGAGAAATAATGACATGACTTGCACTTGACTTTGTTTTGAGTGAGTGAGGGCTGTTCAGGTCACCAGCCTCACTTCTCCTCCAGAGCCATCTAAATCCAGTGACCAGATATTCATCAGAATGACTGAAGATCACCCAGAATGAAGCAATTGGGGTTAAGAGACTTGCCCAAGGTCACAATACTGATTTAACAGTTGAACTCTTTTCAACATACTTTCAAAGAATTTCTAGATATACCCCTCATAGCTAGTTTGTGCAATAATGAAGAGATATGGATTTATTGCTTAATCTAAATTTAAATTTTACAAGTTAAAGTGGCAGTGTCAAAGGATTGTAATACTTTAGAAAAACCCATCATCTTGAAAATATTTTTAAATGATCTTAAGTCCAGATGAGAAGAGTAAATTTATAGTTATTCCTAGAGAAATATAATTTGATTTCTAAAAATCACAATTCAAGTATATGAAGAAAGACAGAAGTATAATCAACTAAGGAAAAGGAGAGTTGTTGACATTGATGTTGATGAAGACTATGATGATGATAACAGTTCTTATTCTCCCTGATGGAGATGAAATATCAGTGATCCTAGGACAGGTTGATAACCTATTATTGTCCTTTTATGTTTCATACCCAGTGGACTGTAGCTCAGGTAGATGAAAGGTCTGCTTTTTATAACTGAATAAACATAGCTATTATTATAATTATTCTTGTTATTGTTATTTAGGAATGAGAAAGGTACTGGGCCCTGAGATTTCATTGATATAGAGGAATTCCAGTTAAGAAAAATCCATTTATCAATGCAAATCAGTACTTTCTATACAATGTTCCATCTTAAGGAGTTGCCTAGAGCATGGAGAGGTTAAATGAGCAACTCTGAGCCACATGGCCAGTATTTCTTAGTGGCAAGATATAAACCCAAGGATCATTCTTATTACTGTCTTCATTTCTATAGTAAAGGATTATAAGTTACACAATTAAGGACTCATGAGGGATTTCTATTGCTAAGAATATTTCATTTTCAGATTTTACAGGGTAATGATATCACAGATATGTTGCATATTTTCCATTAGTATATAAGTTCCCTCAGGGTAGTGATTTTTCATGTGTTTTTGCTTTTATACAAAAGCAGCATTAACACTCTACTTGGCATATAGTCAGTACTTAACAAATACTCGATTCATTGACATTTGTAAATTGTATTAAAATTTATAGATCAATGTTAGAACTTTTTGAAGAGGTAGATTATGGGTTAAAAGAACTTTGACCTGAAAAGTGACTTAGAGATTATATAGTGCAGTTTGGCATAATGTCCTTAATTTCCAAGTACATAAAGTTGCCTACCTAAGCAAAAATAATGCAAAAAAAACCAAAATAAAACAAAACAGTTGATATGAGACAAAGGGCTCTCTCCAGAGAAGGCACCTGGGTTAGTAGACCAAGAGTTCTACCTTGTCAGGAAAAAATTGGATTCAAATCTTGCTTCTAGCACTGATAAGCTTTATAATCCTGGGTAAGTCACTTAATTTCTCTGAATGTTAATGTCATCCTCTGTAAAATGCGATGATAATGCCTATGCTCTGAGGATTAACTGCATTTAAAATGCCATGTAAATATCACTTTTTGGAGCAGCGAGGTGGCACAGTAGATAGAGTGCCAGGCTTGGAGTCAACAAGGCCTGAGTTTAACTATGACCTCAGACATTTACTAGCTGTGTAACCCTGGGCAAGTCATTTAACCCTGTTTGCCTCAGTTTTCTCATCTGTAAAATGACCCGGAAAGGGAAATGGCAAACCACTTAATATCTTTACCAAGAAAACTCCCAATGGGGTCACAAAGAGTTGGATATGACTGAACAACAATGAAGCATCAGTTATAATTGTTCCTTTTGTGAATTTGTCCTTTTACGTCCTTTACCTTTAAATATCATTTCTTGTTTCTCATCTCATACCATGGCATTGTAGCGGGGTCTGGAATTGTAGTGGGGGCTTTTTTTTCTGAAAGAGAAGTCATCAGATTCATTTTTGCATTTCCTTTCTATAACAGACGCTCCAAATGAGCCAAGCAAAAGCAGGCCTATTAAAGATCATCTACCTACAACAGGAAGCATCCTTGGCAATCTAAGAGCCCTCTTCATTTTCATTATCTTTCCATTATCAGTACTTCAGGCCTCAGAGTTCCTAGCTTTCTGATTAGATGTACTCCACTCAGACCCACACCCTGTTTGCCAGTGTCTTTTGACCCTTCATTACCATGGAGGGAATTATTTACAGCATGCTATGGAAAATCTAGCATAAGGGCTGCTTTAAGTGACTGCTAAGAATGATGGGGAACAAACTTTCCCCGGAACACTCTCCTTTTAAGGCTTATCCAAGGTGTTATGGGGGATGGCATGTGAGGATTGCATCTGTATTTAGCTATTTGGGAGGTAATAAATAGCTATTTCATTGACCTAAAGGATTCCAGTGCACACATGTATAAGTCAGTTTGTTGTAAATAACTTCTCTCCCTCTCTCTCTCTGTCTCTGTTTCTGTCTTGCTCTCTACATACATGTAATATACATCTCTATATACACACATATGTGTGTATACACACATGTACACACATACATACACAAGCATGTATGTATATACATGCAGGCATATATGTACATATACATATTGGCAGGAATGTGACTGGCCAAGAGGAATACGGTGGCATCGTGCCCCGGTTTAATGTTTCTGTGCAAGGTTCTTAACAGTTATCCATGGAAATCTATGGTGTCCGTGAACAGATTTTAGGGAAATCACATACTTGGATGGGAAGGAAAATTATATCTTTTATTTCCACTAACCTTTGTTTCCTTTGTAATGCTATGTATTTCATTTTATACTTTTAAAAATATTATTCTGAAAAAGGATTTATAGGCTTCATCAGCCTGCCAAAGAGGGTCAGGACACAGAAGTTAAGAATAATTGTTTTAAATGAATTCTGATTGAGTTTAGGCCACCACAGTAAGTTAAGCAGGGAACCACAAAGATTTTCCTACCTTTAAGTCAGAGTGAGGCCTCTATAAGAGATGTGACCAGGAAATTGAGGTTTAAACAAGGAAACAAGCACAAACAGACCAGTCTGAGCGCTAGTGGTTTGGGGCTGATCTATGTCTGACAGAAAGAATTTGTGCTGGATAAGGTTCTACTTGAAGAGAAAAGCAAGTATATGTGCATTTTTTTTAACTAAACCAGCAATTTCATTGATGTAGGAAACATATACTATCAATACATCTGTTCCATAACTCATGGTCTTAAGGAGTGTGTATATGTGTGCATGTATGCATATATGTGTACAGATATACATTCACAAAATGTAACAGATCTATACATATATGTGTATGTACATACACATTCATACATATAACACCTATATGCTGTCCACTGAGTTTCTGAAAGTAAGTATGGTCAATGAGTATACCTAGGATATGAATAAGAGAAGGCTGGGGAGATTTAAAGGAGATGAGAATGAACCTGCAGAAAGAGATGAGGAAATGGTGACCTGTTTGCGCCTTGTCTCTCAGCAACTACCTAAGTGGGCCTCTGATAGAAATTTTCTGTAGCTTCTTCAGACCAACCTGTACCACAGAGACAGAGACACAAATAAAATGTATGTGTTTGATAGAGCTGAGGATTGGAAAGTGGAGATATAGTTTGCTGGAGGTAAAAACACACCGAAAACTGTCTCACTTATGTTAACCATGCCGCTTTTGGGAGATGCCAGCAAAACACTCAGAATTCCTATATCAATCAATGGATATTGATCTCCTTTGGAGGTATCTTCTTGAATAAAAACCCTGGGAGAATGCCCTCACCTACTCACTCTGGGAGTCATAGTAGGAGACCTGAACTTCAAGGCTTTTAGCTTGCCTACCATTGGGAGGGAGGGGCTGAAGCTGGTGCATGGGCTAAAGGAGGAACTCAGGCTAGGGGACCGTGTAGGTTTAAAATATTTTTACCACTCTGATTAAAGTGTGTATTTGTAAGTACATTAAAGGAAACTCATCAAGGTGAAGGGATGGAGAGAGAGCTAATAGGATGTATCTGATAGATAGAAATCCCAACTTATATCCTTAGAACAAGGAGCATGTCGCCATTTTCCACATTAGAGATAGAGCCAAGTGGTGATTGGCCACCAGATATTCTGAGAACCATCTAGAGGCACAGGAAGCTGAGAATTATTGCAGGGTGGGAACTCTTAAGTTATTTTGGGGTCATAGAGCCCTTTGACTATCTGGTAAAACCTATATGGACCCAATCCCAAAATGTTTTTAAATGCACAAAGGAAAGTATTTAGGATGACAAAGGAAACCAATTATATTGAAATATAGCTATCAAAATAAAAGAAAAAAGTCATAGACCCCAGGTTAAGAGCCCTTGCCCTAGAGTGTCCCCTGGTGCTAGCTGTCAATATGACAGATGGAAATGAACATTTGCTTGACAGCTAAGTGATTAGCGCCCTGACAGTTAAAGAGGGCCAGGCATTGGTGCCAGAGCCTTCTCCAACACACTTCCAACATGTATCCCATGAGTATTCAAAAGATATTAATAGGCACTGATGCTATATATCAACTGCTCCAAAGTGAGGGAAATAGAAAAAAATAAATAAAACCAACAATGATTGATGACATTCAAGGCAGGGATTGTCTCAATGATATGATTTAAGTACAAAAAAAAGTCAGATCTTTTCAGAATTCATTCTGTTTTAAAGGTCAAATTCTTCAATAACAGTAATGCTAGATTAAGAAAAAGAGCAGGACATTACATCATGCTCACGTGTGTTGAATCATCAATGCATAATGTCCTCATTTTAATTAGGTTTTTTTCCCCCAAAAGAGGAAAAATTGTCTAGGATTCATTAATTATGGCAAAGCTCAAATTTTGTTCCAACAAGGAAAGGGAGCCCGCTCACTTAACAGGGACCTTGGCATCCCTATAGCCTTTGAACTAAAAACATGGAGGTAGCCATACTTGCAGTAGCATTCATAATCTGAGACAGAAGGAAAAAGAAATTTTGAGCTCCTCAGAAATGTGAACACTTCAGTCAGCCTTTGTTACAAATGTGCCTTACAAATGTCTTACAAATGTACCTTCAGTCTAGGCTCTGTGAGATGATCTGAAAAAGTCAGAGCATTTTCTCCCTCTAGACTTGCCCTTCAATGTACACATAGGATTATAGATTTAGAGCTGGAAGGGATTGTAAAGGCTGTCAAGTTCAACCCTCTCATTTTACAGATAAAGAAATGAAAGTCTAGAACCCAGGTCCTCTAAGTCCATGACTGAGACTTTTCTGACTATCACTTCTGCATGCATTTGTGCAAACACAATGGAGAAATGAGACATCATAGGGAAAATCTGGTCATTGTAGGTGTTAGAGGTACAGTTCTAATGCCAGCACTCTTAGTTTAGATTTCATACTGACACAAAATGAGGCACTCACAAGACATTTGAGTATTTAACAAAAAAATGACCTTTACTTTGCCCTAATGAAGCAAAAACACCCCTTGGATAGTAAGGAGATCAAATCAAACAGTACTTAAAGAAATTAATTCAGGCTAGTCACTGGAAAGTCAAATACTGAAGCAGAAGCTTAAATACTTTGGTCACATAATGAGAAGGCAGGACTCATTGGAAAAGACCCTGATGTTGAGAAAGGCTGAAGGCAGAAAAGAGGACAGCAGAAGATGATATGGATAGATAATGTCATGAAAGCAGTGAGCATGAACTTGGACAGATTTCAGGATGTATTGCAAGATGGAAGAGTCTGGTGTGCTATGGTCCTGGGGGTCACAAGGAGTCAGACGTGGGTGAATAATTCCACAGCAACAAGCAAAACCATGTCTCAGGGACACAGTGCCATTTAGTTTCTCTGGACTCAGAGATCTCATTTAGTTTCTCTGGACTCTTATTGCTACCTAGAAATGTGTCTGATAAGTAAGGCATCAACGTATGGAACTCCTGTGGTCTTAGGTACCCATTAGATTTGAAAGATGAAGACTACCCATGTCTGGTACTTTTTATGCCCCTAGATGACCATGAAGCTACATCATGGAAGTCAGGGCCAATGCGATCATAGTGACAACTTTGTTCTGGGCATATCCCATGTTGGAACAGAAAATGGGGGGGAAAGTGGAGAAGGAAGCAGAGGTCAATCAAGACCTGCCTGTAACTGTCCTTTTTTAGGTAAAACCTCTCCACGTTGTGGGTAGAAAAGGAAAAAATTGCATCAGGGAAGTACTGATCGTATCAAATAATTGACGGGACAGTGGAGAAGATAAATTCTGATTTAGAACAAATAATTTAGAACCAAAGAAAGCTACAAAGCCCTTTTTCCTGGTAGAAGATTTTTTTAACTCCATTTATCCAAGGAATGGTTTCAACTCCCAACTTTCTGTTGTGTTCCTAGTTCTAACCTATGCATGATATGACCCTCAGATTTACCTAAAAGATGCAAGGTAATTAATTCAACAAAGCAAAAAACATCATTTTGGGAAGGGCTCACCCCAGTTTGGGAAAGTCAGGTTTGCTTTCATGAACTACTTAATTACCAAATTTGCATGCCTCCATATTTCCCTGATGTAGTAATAGGCCAAGAGGCAAAATGTTGAAATTATACAAAGAAGGCATCTCTGGAGTTTGCAGCCTAGAGAACTGCAGGAAGTACTGGAAGGAAACTCCAGGGAAAACTTGTTCTCATTTGCTTGACAACATCAATTAGTCACATTCTATGGCTTTAGCTCTTCCAAGCTTGTCTAAGCAGAGTGCACTTATTAAGCTTTTGAGGACAATGATTTGTCATAAAATGGAATTTGGCCTAGACATGCACAAAGGAATGACAAATTAAATTTTAAAGCTCTTTACCTCTTCTTTCTCTGATGTCCTCCCTGTTCTTTACCCTCAGTCACAACATTCAATTTTTTGCATTCCTTCAATTTCTAGCTTTGGAATAGCTTCACAAATATACTGTGTCAAGTATTCTTTGCATAGTGCTTTGCCCATACAGCTTTAGGAAATGGTGCATTGGGTGGACCAATTTTGTTAGACTTTATCAGAAGTCCCCCAGATTCTATAAAGGTACTCCAGTCTACTTAAATTTGGGTCCCAACTTTTTAACTGATCTTCTTAAGATGTCATACTGGGCTAGTATCCTTACCTTCTTTAAATATTGTAACTATGAGAGGAAATTCCATCTATTTTTCCTAACCTGTATCACTATAGGATTAGACTGGGAGAATATATCTTTGAGTAGTGTCTAGTTTCTTGTGGGTTCAAATTCATTCATTTCTGAATAGTGCTCTCTTGTATAAATTGTTTCAGGACTAAGATGCAGACTTTGAGGTTTCCCTTTTTATTTTAGCCCTTGAGTGGTCTACAGCCATATGCCATGGGCCCCAAATGTTCAGTTCAGGGTGGTAGTGGTGGTGGTAAGTCTGGTATGATGGTAAAAAAATATCTCAGTAGAAAAGAGCACAACACTCTAGCCTTATCCCTATTTATGACTCACTTGCATGCCCATACAATTTAGCAAGTAGATGGCACAGTAGACAGAATGCCACATCTGGAGTCAGGAAGACTCATCTTTTCAAGTTCAAATCTGGCCTCACACATTTACTAGCTATGACTCTGGGCAAGTCACTTAATCCTGATTGCCTCAGTTTCCTCATCTGTAAAATTAGCTTGAGAAGGAAATGTCAAACCACTCCAATATCTTTGCCAAGAAAACCCCAAATGGGAACACAGAGATGGCATGACTGAAAAATGATTGAACAACTGAACAGTTTGGCAAGATTGCAAAGTAATTCTCAAGACTGTACTGAATGGTAGGAATTACCATTCTGCCCCTCCACAGTAACTAAATGTAATGGGTACTGGTGGGGTATAGGAAGGCCAGCATTCTCCTCTCTCTTTCTACCCAGAGCAGGGCTATGTAGAAGAAACAAAAGTGGGTATAGCCCTCTCTGGAAATGACCAGAGTGAAAGCTGAAGCAATCAATGCAATTTCATTCAAATCAAATTAGAAAACACTTATCAAGTACCCACTATGTACAAAGCCCTTTGGCACACAAAGATGGAAACCAAGATTGGCTCTGATGTCAAAGAACTTGTAATTTAATGAAAGGGAATACACGCTCTATTAGGAAGAGTGAAATAAAGCAAAAGAGAGTCATCATGATGTAGGACACTGAACTAAAAGTAAAAAAGATCTGAGTTCAAGTCTGGCTTCAGACACTTACTGGGCATGTGATCTGGGTAAATCACTACACTTCTCTGTGCTTCAGTTGTCTCATCTAGAAAAGCATCTAGGTGGATTCAATGACCTCTAAGGTATAAATCTAAATCATATCTAAATCTCTCATTTTATGATCCAAAGTAGAGGACAACATTCAGGACACTGTAGACAATTAATAAATGTCTTAGCTCTTCTCAGCAACGCCAGGTTCTAAGACTATTCCAAAAGGTTCATGATGGAAAATCCTGTTCACATCCAGAGAAAGAACTGTGGAGTCTGAATGCAGATAGAAGCATGCTATTTGCTGTCTTTGTTTTATTTCTTTTTTCCTTGTGGTCCATCCTATTGGTTCTAATTCTTCTTTCCAACATGACTAATGTGAAAATATGTTTAATATGAATGTATATGTAAAGCCTATATCAGATTGCATGCTGTCTTGGGGAGGGGGGAAGGAAGGGAGGAGAAGAAAATTTAAAATTCAAAAGATTATAAGTGAACGTTCAAAACTAAAAATAAATTTTTTATCAACTGACTTAGGTTCCTGGAAGAAATGACTAATCAATGGGGGAGGGATCTCTCATTTTGAGACATCTACTAGAGCATAGTAGCAAATCAGCTTCTAGGGTGAGGGCTAGCACAAGAACACCTTGTTTCTTGTTGCCCAGGAACAATGCTTCAGATACCCAAGGTCCCCAGGTACAGCTGCAACATCTCAGCAAAGTTCTTTATCCAAAATAGCTACGATTACTTGACTGCTATCTTCAGCACAACCTTTCCCCTTCCTACACTGAAGGGGTTGCATGTGCACAGCAGTGTATATCAGTCGCTTCTAAAAGTTTCCACCAAATTCCCTCAGCTCTGATAGTACTATGTAATGAGAACAATCTTCCTCAGATGTTTAGATAATTTACACATAATCCCTTAATACAGGGTTTTGGAAAAAGGGAGTGGAAAGGGGGAGAACAACTGTTCAGATAGTTTTAAGAAATCCATTTTATTTTATGAGGATGATGATGGCTGTCCATATCATCTTAAGCTTCCCCATCACTTCTCTCCAGGAGAGATGGGAGGGTTTTAGGATTTAGAATGAGAAGAGACCTAGGAGATTATCTTGTCCGTTTGTTTTATAGTGGAGAACAGTGAAGCTATTTGCCCAGGGCCATGTATATAGTAAGTAACAGACCTGGGATTACAAATCCAGTGTTCTTCCTGTGTTCATTTTCCTGAAGGATAACTAAACAAGGAACAGGAATATTTCTAGTTTCCACATGGAAAAAGTAGCAATGAACTTTTGATGGGAGGAGGTTAGGTTGTAGATCTTCCTTTATATTTCATTTTGAACAAATGACAGCAGTAGTGCCTCTTTCATTTCTCTCTTTGCCTGATTTAATTAAAGAGTTAAAAGATATGTGCGTATGCCCCTTTCCAGAATTTTTATTAAGAGTATATACATATATATATATATACACACATACACATGCACACATATATTCTTTTCCAGAATTTTAAAGACTATGTGTATATGTACGTGTGTATATATATATGTATATGTATATGTATATCTGTCTATCTTTATCACCCTCTCCATAATTTTGAACTTGAATTAGGAATTGATTTATTTCTACTCAATATTCATATTTGATGATAGATTAAATTCTTTTGCACCCACATGAATTTCCTACAAGGAAAGAAGGTATTTGGCAATTGAGACTAAGAAAAGAAAGTACAAGAAAAATGTTACATATTTTATTATAATCACAAAATAATTACACAAAAAAGTTATAGTAAATTTTCAGGGGGAAATAGAGAAAAGAAATAAAATTATAGTAAGGGAAAAGTGGACATTTGATAAACATATATTCCATTTTTGATGTACGGAGGTGTATTCATCAAGCGTTTATTAAGCACTTGCTAAAGACACATTCAGAATGAATTGTCTGATCTGTTCTTTCACTGGAATTTCCAATGTGCCTTGGCTAGCCTTTCCCAAATTTCCTAGCATCTTTTATGTCACCTGATGGGAATGAATCTGGTACGACAATGCCAGGTGAGATAGCTGGCTTCTTTGCCTCAGCTGAAGAATGCGGAAATCTGAGACTACTAGGAGAAGGGAGCCAAACTGAACCAAGATCAATTGAAAACAGACCTATTTCGTGAAAATTGTTTCCTTGAGTACTTTGTAACCAAGAGTCTGCCAGAGACATGCAATGTCGGAAATGGAAGGCCTTTCGCTATGAAGCTACAAAATCTCTATGTAGCTGTCACTAAGCAAGAATTCTAGGTCAGAAACAAAAGACTCTGGAGATCCTGAGGCCTGACACAGTACTTCTTCCAGTGAAACTGATGGTAGATTATTAAACTAGCCAGAGCATCAATCCTTCTCTGCCCCATCCCTGTCTAGGCTTGAGACACTGAATATGGATCCTTCAATTCCATTGCAGAGACCCAAGTTATCCAAAGTCAAGAGAAAGAAACCAAATGGACTCTTTAGCTTGACTGAGCTCACCTACCAATGCTTCAGCTGCTAAGGATGACTCTTGGGAGGACATTCCGGCAGCATTACTTTGAAAGTATCTTCTGGAGTGAAAACTCAGACCTTGGGCCAACTCAAACAAGAGTAGAGCCATGGATTGGGGTTCCACTATAAAGTTTGTGTTAGTAGGCCATGGAGTGGACACTTTGTCAGGGAGACCATTAGTTCAAATATACAAGTGGTTGTTCTATGTTTCCTGACCTGAGTCTGAACCTGGGAAAATATTAAGCCCTTTTCCCTGCAAAGTTTCCTTTGCCCCTGGGATCCCCTTCTAGATTTTATATATATGCATTTATGGTGGATTTACTAGAAAAACAATGGAAGTAAAAACTTCTAAAGTCTATCTGCCATTTAAAAAAGAGTATTAACCTACATCCCTATTTATACCAAACTCCTCTGGTAAATCTCTACATCTCCCAGAGAGTTTATAGTTACTCCCACAGTCTGAGTGGAATTAAGACAGACAAACAAAAAAAAGAAAACAACAACGAAAAAAAAACCCTGAAGATAAAAGGCAAAAAACCAAAGTCTCTGCCCCTAAGGAGTCTGCATTCTACTGGCAGAAAAAAAACCAACCACACAAACAAGTAAGCTGAATAAATATGTGTGTATGTATATACATACATACACGCATACACGTACACACACACATACAAAGAAAATACAAATTAATGTGGTGATAGCACTAACGCTGAAGAAGGAAACCACAAACCACCCCAGTATCTCTATCAAGAAAACCCCATGGACAATATTGAAGGGCTGTGTTCCACAGGGTCACGAAGATTTGGACATGACTGAATCACCGAAAAACAATGACAAGACACTAAGAAATGGAGAGATCAGTATTCCTTTTGGAAAAGCTGGCATTTGATCAGACCCTTGAAGTTAGTTAGGTATTACAAGACATGGAGGCAATAATGGATTCATGGATCTAGCTACGGTAGAAGATTGGTTCTTATACTCTGAAACATCGTTGCACATTACAACCTTGATCTTACGCTGCCTGTAACACAAGTGTTCATTCTGTCTTCCAACCCTGACATTACCAAGGAGTTCCACTGCGTTCGTTTTGGCCAGGGTGCTGGTATGTAAAACTTGCATGGTGTTGTGTAAGGAATTATGTCCCTGTGCCATGCCAAACCTTCTATCTCATTTCTTAGGGTCCTTTCGGTTTTCTCTTAGGGTGAACAACATGCTCTGTGTTCTGATTCCATCTCATAAAGAAATGACCTGTTTTCACAGACTGGGACTCAAACACAAATGTTTATTTGTAAGGCAGGCTCAGCAGGACTCCAACTCTGCCCTACTATTTGTTTATATGGGGAGAACCAGCACTTCCCTGTCCTTACTGCCCCTCTTTTAACAACAGACATCATTCATCCTTTTTATTCCCCGAATGTATGGCTCTAAAAGTGTGGGTTCTTATGAGTCAGGTACAAAGAATGTATGCAATCTTCTTATATTAGAATAGGAAATTCCTGTTCTGTGGTACATTTCAACATAGGGCAGCTGTTATTAACAACTCTTCTCCCTCCTTTCTGTTCCTCTTCATCTGTAGCAAGACCAAACTAGAACTTGTTTACTCAGAGGACTTTTGGAGAAGAGTAGCCCTTCTGAGTCACCTACTGTCTGCTCCTATCCAGCTACTCACCTGTCTGTTGCAAAGAGACTGACCATGTGGAGTAGCAGACTCTCTAGAGTTTCGAGCTAGAGGGATAGCTTTTTTTAAATAGCAGGATTACGTCTTATAAACAACCCATCACCTTGGCCCTTCTAAGACCACATCGTGGCTTTCTGATTTATTAATTGGCATTGCTTTCATCACCGGCTATCCTCCCTCTGTGCATTCCCATCCTTAGAGAAACTGTATTTTGAAAACATATGAAGCATAAAATTAGGAAAATGCAAGCTTCCTTGGCTTCCCGGGTTGGGGGTGTAGAATGTCTTAGAAGCTGGGGACTATGATTTTTAGTAGTTGCCAGAACAGGCTATGTAATGCAGCTCAGATAACTGCTGAATGTATATCATATAGAGGCTCATTCTAACCAATCAGCAAATGAACATTAAGTACTTGTCAAGTGCCATGCACTGTGCTAGACACTAGGACCTCTACTTTTCATATTAGTGAAATCTCTTCCTATATGTGTACATAAGTATACAAATATGTGTATACATGATTATATAAGTCTACATAAATATATACACGTACAAATTCTTTGTATATATGTACATGTCAATGCATGCATATACACATATAAAGAATTTACATACGTGTATATATTCATATATGTACATATGCAAGTATATATATAGCTTGCTGGCTCAGTGGATAGAGGACTAGACCTGGAGCCAGGAAAACATGAATTCAAATCCAGCCTCAGATACCTACTAGTTGTGTGACTCTGGGTAAGTCACTTAACCCTGTTTGCCTCAGTTTTCTTTTATGTAAAATGAACTGGAGAAGGAAATGGCAAATCGCTCCAGTATCTTTGCCAAGAAAACCCAAATGGAATCACAATGAGCTGGAAATGACTGAAAAGATTCAACCACAATGTGTGTGTGTGTGTATGTATATATGTGTATTTGCACATACATATATATGGGTGTGTATATATATGTATATATACACACCCATATATATGCATGTGTATATATGTATATGTACATTCAGACACATATCTATGTATGTATTCATTTTTGATTGCATCTGTATTTGCTGGCACAAAGAATTCCAAATGTAATTTATAGGCCTAGAGAGTTTCTTTGGGGCATTCACAAATTAGGAGATTAACCCAGGGTCATAGTTACTGTATCAGAAGAGGGGCTTTAACCCATCTCTTAACTGAATTCAAGACCAGCTCCCTATCCACGATGCCAAGCTGCCTCTTAGTGCATCTACAAAATTAATATAAAATATTTTTTCCTTTTTTTTTTGGAAGGGGAAGGCACTGTTTGGTGTGCGAAAGGACAGAACTCAGGAAAAGGTCTACTGTAAGCTTAGAATAGACCCAGTTAACAGTTTCTGACGCTGAATTTGTTTCAGAGAAATTAGTGTAGTCATTAACATCTGCACTTTCAATTAGATGAGGGACAGTTATATTCTTTAAGGCTCAAATACAACCCTCATTAGATTGTTAGATATACAATTAAGCCTTTCATTTTGATAGAGCTATGAAACCCAAGACAATGATATGTCTTTTCCCCTCTGCCACTATTTCCTTTTCTAAGAGTATGGTTTTGGCAAGTTATACAACATCCTTTTCAAAGGGCACCCCTAATAGATAAGGTTTAGTGTTATTATATTACCCATGTAAAAAAAAGCCCTATACCCAGGGAAGTAAATGATAATCTGTATATTTACCAAAGGATGAATAATTAATAATAAACCTAGAATTTCTGTTTCCAAAGTGATTTGATGCCCTGAAGGCAATTTTCAGAACAATTAAGTCATCTATTTCATTGGTAACGATCATCTTGTCCCTCCCCTACTGCTTTCCCAACTGCCAAATCTCTCACCTTGGCATCTAACATTTGTTTTTATTTGTCTCTGTGAGAAGTCACTTTGATTATTAAAATATGGCAGCTTCATGCATAACTCCTAATTGATCATTTGGAGGTCTCCAGGTAAGAAGATGAGATTAAGACAGGCAATGTGAGGAGCAGCTAGGTTATGCAGTAGATAAAGCACTGACTCTAGAATCAGGAGGACCTGAGTTCAAATTCAGTCTCATTGTCTTACTAGCTATGTTACCCTGGGCAAGTCATTTGAGAGAGAGAAGAAGAAGAAGAAGAAGAAGAAGAAGAAGAAGAAGAAGAAGAAGAAGAAGAAGAAGAAGCCTAGTGAACTGGCAGAAAGAGCCTTGGATTTGGGGATGCAGGACCTGGGTTTAATTCTTGGCTCTGACATTTATTTCCTATGTGACCTTGGGCAATTACCCCTCTCTGGGCCTCAGTTTCCTCATCTGCAAAATAAGACAATTGGATCAGATGAGCATGAAGTTTTCTTTTAGGTGTTAATCTGCTTTATCATTTGAGACACAAAATATTTTAGTCACTGGGAGCTTTGATTTTTTTATAACTGACAAGACAAAAAGCAGGAGAACAAAACAATTCTGTGATCCAGTGCCTGAGTGTTGAGGAAAGAGTATGTCATAGTTGAAATGCACTTATTGTCTAAGAATTAGATGTATGCCTAAAAGGTCATATTTTCCTTGTGTAGGATTGAATAAATGAATGACTTTTAGTAGGAAACATCAATGAAGCAGCATGGTATAGTACAATGACCACAGGGCTAAAATCATTGTCCTGACTTTGCTACTAACTGCATGAGCTTAGGGAAATTGCTTGTTCTCCCTGGGCTTCAGTTCTCCCATTATCTTCACAACAGCTCTGAAAGATTGGAATGATCATTATCCTCATTTTATAGATGAGGAAACTGAGGCATGGAGGTGAAGTAATTTGCCTATGGTAATGACTAGTAAGTGCTTGGGGCTAGATTTGAACTTAGGTCTTTCTGTCTCCAGGTCTAGTGCTCTATCCATTTCCTCCTTGAATTGCCTCTAGGAAAGAATAATTTAGGAGAAATATAGATAAGATAGAACATGCCCGTAGTCATAATAGTAGCTGATATCTATAAAACTCTGTAACATTTCCCAAGTGTTTTATGTGCACCATCTCATTTGAGCTTTACAACAATCTTGTGAGGCAAATGCTACAGGTATTATTATCCTTGTTTTATAAATGAAGACTTGTAGAGCATCATAGGATTATAGATCTGCAGCGAAGGACTTCAGAGGGAGGCTATTTAGTTCAATACACTCATTCTTAATGGATAAGGAAACTGAGGCCAATGGAAGTTAAGTGACTTTCACAAGATCACAAAGTAAATATAAGATGCAGGATTTGAATCCAAGTCTTTTTCAAAGCCACTTGTTTTTCAAGACCAAGAGGTTTAATTGAAAAAGTAAGAATAATTAACCTGGAGAAGTAAAGATTTTGGGGGTAGAGGGATCATGATAACTCTTTGAGCCTTTAAATTTTGTAATTGTGATTTGTTAAGGGTAACAAGTTGCCAAAACTTGTAACAGCCTGAAGCTTGAAACATCTGAGCTTGAGCAATGAGGAGTAGATTAGGGTAGCATTTTATTTTTATAAGAGAAGGAAGGAAGGAAGGAAGGAAGGAAGGAAGGAAGGAAGGAAGGAAGGAAGGAAGGAAGGAAGGAAGGAAGGAAGGAAGGAAGGAAGGAAGGAAGGAAGGAAGGAAGAAGAGAAGAAAGAGAGGAAGGAAGCAAAAAGGAGAGAAAGAAAGAAAAAGGACGGCAGGAAACAAAGAAGGAAGGAAAAGGAAAGAGAAAGAGAAAAAAGAAAAAGGAAAGCAGAAGGAAAGGAAAAAAGGAAGGAAGGAAGGAAGGAAGGAAGGAAGGAAGGAAGGAAGGAAGGAAGGAAGGAAGGAAGGCTCAACTCAAAACAAAGAGATCTGTTGGGTTACAATAACCATGATGTTTTTATGCTATACAATAATCATGGAAATGATAAACAAGTAATGTCACATATACCACAAGGAGTTTAGAAGCTACAGCCTGTTTTTGGAGCCTCATCAAAAGAGATCACCCTAAGCAATAAACGCTTTCACCAAAACAATTATCTGTCTGGAAGCCTGACCTTCTCCCTTAAAGAACTCATTTCATATTTTTTTTATAACTTATTGACTGATATTATCTCAGAGTATCCTTCCTTCCTTCCTCTCTCCCTTCCTTTCTTCCTTCCTCCTTCCCTCCCTCCCTCCCATCTTTCTTTCTTTCTTTGGTTCTTTCTTTCTCTTTCTTTCTTTCTTTCTTTCTTTCTTTCTTTCTTTCTTTCTTTCTTTCTTTCTTTCTTTCTTTCTTTCTTTCTTCCTTCCTTCCTTCCTTCCTTCCTTCCTTCCTTCCTTCCTTTCTTTCTTCCTTTTTCTTTCTTTCTTTCTTATCCCTAACTTTAGCGCAGTGCCTGGTACAGAGAAGCAGCTAAACAAATGTTAACTGATTGATTTATATAATTTGTTTAATTGAAAGAAAAATGAATATACTCTTAGAATATGAATACAAAAACAAGTGAGGTAATATGGTTAAAAGAAAGATTTTTCCCCTCAGTGGGGAGAAGAAAAACTTTGTCAGATCTTTATATGTCCAGAACTGTGTTCACAATCTTATTTTTCTCCTAATGCACCCTTCCACCCAGACCTGTTCCTGCTCTTCCTCTTCCTCTCTTGCCTACATCTGTGGACAGGATCCTCCTCGCATTTAGCATCCCTCGGTTGGAAATCATCTATTCATCCTTGTCCCTTCACATTCTAAGTCATTAAGTCCTCTCCAGTCTCTGAAATTTTCATTCCATTATCACTGCCCCTGCCCAACTTCAGTCTTTTATTATCTCTTACCAAGACTACTGATCTTTCTAACTTTCATTCTCTCAATTTAATTCCATAGATGTTTCTTAAATGTCTAAATCTACCCTTCAACAACTTCTAATTTTTCTCTTTAGGGGCCACTAGTCAATCAAGTATTTATGAAGCATGCTGGGCACTGTGCTAAGAGTAGGGAATACAAATGTAGCTCATATGATTTCTGCGGTATCCTTAGCCCACATCCCACGCTCACAGGGGTCAAGGGTAATTACCTAATGGCACTAGCTTAAGCTGCCACTCATATTCAGGATTATCAGTTGAGAATCATTTAGTCAACCAGAAAACATATGTGGATAAGGAATAGCCCACAGTTCCTGGTTGCTAGAAGTCCTTTTTTCTCATTCATGTTGTGCTGAGGAAGTTTCCCTTAAGCATGGAGTAACATCTTTCCTAGGGCTCCTTATTAAACTAGGAAGCCAGTCTGTCCTTGACTTCCAGTAATTTAGACACTGCCACAAGCTGATCTGGGATGCTTTTAAGAACACTAATATGAGTATGAGCAATCCAATGTCCTCAGACAATTTGAAAGTGGTAGATCTTCCTCCAGTCCAAGAAGGGTGACCAAAGTCAAAGCTGAATCTTAGACCTTTCCTCCTGCACTCTCTACCCTTCCATCTGTATTTCCATAGTTCCTCCTTAGGAAGATACTGGGAAACCATGTGCTCTAATTTCTAAAAAATACTTTCCATTTGAATAATTTGGTACTTTTATACAGTACCCAGTAGACAGAAAAAAAATCCATCCAATAGCTAAGTGGAAGACCTCTTGTCTGCTTTCATTTCACTTTATCAAATGGCTTTCAAAAACTTTTTTGTACTTAGTCTAAGATCTTTTGATTGAATGATTTAGAAGTGTTCTAACCTGTGTGTGTGTGTGTGTGTGTGTGTGTGTGTGTGTGTGTGTGTGATAAATACAAAGTAGATAAAAGATAACTTTAGAGTGGGATTGGTAAAAAAAAAAAAAAAAAAAAAACTAGAGAAGATGCTGTTTGAACTAAGTTCTGAAGGAAGATAGTGATTCTAAGATGTGAATGTGGTCAAGTAAAATGACTACTTCACAACAGTCTGTCAAATTCTTGAAAAAAGGTAGCCACCATATTGTTAACTCTTTTGCTTTTTCAGAAAGAAAGCACTAATGGATGTTTGTAAATTCGAAGTCCCCCAACACTACTTTCTGCCTCCACACCAGGTTTGTGGTCTGTTTATAATAGCTAATGGCTCTACTATTTATAAAGCACTTGAAGGGATATGGAACATTTTACAAATATTATCTCATTTTCTTCTCACAATAAGCCTGAAAGGTAGGTGCTATGATCATTCCCATTTTACAGATGAGAAAACTGAAGCAGATAGAGGTTAACTAATATGTTTATTATGCTCCCAATCTGATTTTCTTCTTATCTATATATAATGTATAATAATGGCAATTATTACTTCAATTTTTCCTTGAGGGAGTACATTAAAAGCCTCCTTTTTAGTTAAACCCAAAATATTAAGAAATAAAAAGTTCTTCCATCTTAAGTCCTTTCCAGACTTTCTCTCTTCTCTTAAAACTAATCCCTTACTCTTAGAAAAGAGCCTAAAAGGTCAAGAAGGAAAACCAAGGCTCTGGAAAATGGATTAGGAACCAAACTAAAACCAGAAATATGTTCTGTCTAGTTAAGATCATAGCCTCTCACTTTCCCTTGAAGGGATCAGAGTTATGACCAACATAAGGGTAGTACCAGATTTCCTTATTTCCTAAAGTCATTAGGATATTATCGATTGGAGGACAGAGATCCTTTTCATTATTTTTAGGGCAGTACTCAAAAAGGGACAAGTGGTTTTTAGAGAACGATTCTCCAGGAGCAATCCTGAAAAAAATCAAGTGACTAATTGTTCTATTAGAATAAAGTAGAATGTTAACCTTAAACTTCATCTTATCATGTTGTGACATTTCCTATAAATACTATTTCAAAATGTCTTTTTAGATACGGTCAAGGCTATAACTATTTGGGCACTTCTTTTTCTCCAAGGGAGAAATGTTTGGATTTAGAATAATGATAAATTAATTTTAAAAAAAGATTTTTTTTAACAGATTTGGGCCTAAAATTCATAACATAAAATTAATTTTTCTTCTTTGATGCCCAAAAGCCTTTCACTATGCCTTTCTTCCATAATCCCCAGATTTCTTACAAATGCTACTCCTTCCTATTATTTTTTTTAAGACTGATTTTTAAATGTCTTTCAACAGACATATTCAGGCCAAAGGTTCCATTGTACCTTATCATATTGATATCTATAAGGTCAACTTTGTCTCCATATATTTGAATTTCTAGTTTATATAGTCTGTTACCATATCTACGTAACTTTTCCAACTTATTATTACTCTCTTTCATGCAACTAACTTTCCAACCAAACTGGCCTTTTGGCTGTTTCTTACATATGACACTCCACCTTCCATCTTCTGTCTCTATGCCTTTGTTCATGCCGTCCCTCATACCTAGAATGTCATGCTTCTGACCTTTACTAGCTTCCTTAAAAGCTCATTCAAGTTCCATGTTCTACCATTCTTGATCTCCGACCCTTTCAAACTCTCCTCCAGGCTTAAACAAACATCCGTTAAATGTGTTTGATTAAACATAGAAACAGTTTTATGAATTTGTTAAATATGAAATATGAGTCATGTTTATGAAGTGACATTTCCCTCAATAGCTAGATTTAGGATTACCACATTTTTTTTCCTTTTTTCTCCTTTAGTTTCAATAAACCCTCAGCAAATAACTGCTAAGCCTGGTTAACACAGACTCAGATATTTGTGTCATGTTTTCAAGCAAATCTAGATCAGGCTGTAGTCATCTGACAAGATGAGGCTCAAAGAGAACCAGTTTGTTAGGCTCAATTTCATTTTAAGTTTCTACTTGAGAGATTATTTGGTGTAATGGATGGAAAGCCAATCTCAAATTCAAGAAGAATACATTCAGGTCCCATTTCTAAAGCAAGACAATTTACTTCTAATTGTTTTCGACTGCACTCTAAAACAACATGCAAACTTGGCTGGTAAAAGGAATTTTCTCATCAACGAGCTCCCTATATTACCAAAATCACAAGCCCAGTCCATATTCTATTTTTGTTTATGGTTTCATTCAAATAGAAAAATAATCTCCTTTCTTAACTACTAAAATCCCAGGAAGAGCTAAGCTATCCAAAAGCTACTCAGGTGTTTTCTTTTATTTTAAAAATAATCTATTGTTTGTGCCTTTTGTCTGTTCCTCACAGTCTTTTTTTTTGGGGGGGGGGGTGGAGGAATCTCTCACCTCTGATTGTATCTCTTGTAACAAAAAAAAAAAATAATTAAGCACAAACATCCAACTCATTATTGGTATACATTATTCTGCCTTTGTATTCCCTCTCCTCTGTTGTTTGGAGGGAAGGCTATTGCATTATCTATTCTCCAGGAATTATGTTGTTTTTGTTTGTTTGTTTTGTTTCCATTTTTTGGTTACTTTGAGCTTAGCTTCTTGTTGGCAATCTTTTTTAACACCATTGTTGTAAATTGTTCTTTTGGATTATTTCATTGTCCATCAATACATACAAATCTTTCCCTTATTTTTCTGAATTCCTCATATTTATCATTTCTTATTGCACAATAATATTCCATCATAGCAAGTAAAGCGGCACATGCCTATAATCCCTGTTACTGTAATAGATTGAGGCTGGTGGGTTGCTTGAATTTAGGAGTTCTGATCTTCAGTGGGGTCACTGGTATCCATCAGGATATTGCCCAGAGCAAACATGGCACACCTCTAGTAGCAGAGGGCCATCAGTTTACCTAAAGAGAGCTAAACCAGCCCAGATCAGAAAAATGGAGCAGGTTGAAACATCTGAGCTAACCAGTATTCGGATCAGAAGTATGAGTGGCCATTGAACTTCCAGCTTGTGTTGAGATAGGGAGATTCAGTCTCAAAAAAAAAAAAAACAACCAAAAAACATTACATTCACAGCCCATTTCCCCCACCCCCCCCCCACCCCCAATTGCTTCTCAATTGATTAGTACCTACTTTATGTCCAAAACTTTGGAATCAAAAAGAACTATATGTTTTCACCATGATTGCTCTCCTCCTCAAACAACATTTTAATGTAGAATAAGATGTTTTATTCAAGTGAAAACAATAGTGATTTTAACATCTAGGTGAAATCCAACAGCAGCAAAAAAAAAAAAAATGGGCAGCATAGATGAGATTTCCAAGTATGTTGCCACTGTTATGAATTCTGCTACTCTCCAGTTCCACCTCTGTCCCATATTGGCTACATGACCATTGGCAAGTCCCTTAAACTCTCGTTGCCCTAGGCACCTTTCTAAATTACAGAGAAGATGACCAGCATTTTTAGAGGGGTTCCTTCACCTGGGGTTCCCCTATACCAGTGAAATCATAAGTCCAACTCCTATTTGTCTCTACCCCTCTGATACATATTACTAAGGAGTAGTAATCCTTTCAACAGATTTAAAAAAAAAAAACTCCAACAAATTCCATTCCTTTCCAAAATATCTTTTTCTCTTTATCGCAAAGGAACTGAAAGCTGTCCTATTCATAGGAGGTATTTTTTCTCTCCTTTCCAGGCCCTTCTCCTTGCTCATCAGATTTCTTTCTTCAGGAGACCCCAGCAACCTTCTCATCTTGGAAGACTCCTCCATTTCTGTGACCTCTTCCCCTGAGTGGTCAGTTCCTTTTACAAACTGTGAAGTGCCCAGGCTGGCTGTACTTATTCCCTCACTCCTCTTCAGACTCTGCTCCTGCATCTCCAGGCTTCTTTCTCCAAGATGCCCCGACTTGTCCCCATTTCCCACCCTTTCCCTGACTTTTTGTCTTCCTTTTATGTATTGTTTTTAGCCTATTAGAATATAAGCTCCAGAGGGCAGGGAGAAACTGTCTTCTGTTTTGCTTGTATTTATTTTCCCAGAGTGCACAATCACAGTGTCTGGCATGTAGTTTGGACTTAATAATAAATTGCTAGCTGACTTGACTTGACTTGATGTTGTGGTGTTATTTTTTTCCCGTCTGTGGTTTACTCATAAATACGCTAACTTTTTTTGTTTAGTCTTTCAGTCATGTCCGACTCTGTGTGATGCCACAGACTTTTTTGTCCATCAGCGTTTTCTTTGTAAACATACTGGAGTGGTTTGTTGTTTTCTTTGCCAGTGTGCCCGCATTTTACAGATGAGGAACTGAGGCAAATAGAGGTTAAATGACTTGCCCAAGGTCACATAGTAAGTATCTGAGAAAATTCAGATATTCCTGACTCCAAACCTGGTGATCCATCCACTGTACCACCTAGTAGCCCCATAATATGTTAATACTAGACCTATAATTATTGTCTTCCTCAGATAGGAACAAATAGCTCATCAACAAAAATTTTCAGACTTCTTTGCAGACATCAGGAGCCATAATATGTACAATAATTATAATCTACAATTTGCATAATGTTTTACATTTAAATAGACATCTCTTCCGGGAAGCCTTCCCTAACTGCAGACTTAAACCTCTTCATTCCTTCACTCAGTGACCAAAATAATCTTCCTGGTGAACAGGTAGAAAGGGTTCCTGCTTTAAAACCTTTCAAGGGTCCCTATTGTCTTTAAGATAAAGCACAAACTTAACGCCCTCCATAGACTGGATCCAAGCCACACTCTGAGCCTTATTTCACAATGGTCTACTTCATGTACTCTATGTTCTAGCTGCATTGAACTATCAGCTGTTCCCAGACATCAACCTCTGCTCTCCCTCCTCCATGTTCATGGACACTGCCTCCCATGTCAAGAAAGTAATTTCTCTTCATCGTTTCTTCCTTTGGGCTCAGTCTATTCCTCCTCTAAGAAGTGTCTCCTGATTCTCCCATCTGAGTCATCCTTCCTTCTGCAACGTATATAAATATATATGTATATTTATAGATAGATAGATACATACATACATACATATATAACCTTTTGTCTAGGCCCTTTCTTTGCTCTTGTCACATTTTATTTTATATCAAACTTGTTTGAGTATATCTTGTATCTGCTGTATTATACTATAAGCTCTTTGAAGGCAATTTATTATTCTGCATATTTTTATTCCCATTACCCAGTACAAGTACTGATATATGGTAGGTGCTCAAAAAGACTGACCAAAATTACCTTGTGTTGAATTTATATATATTATACATATACTTTTATGTGTATTTATTCTCTCCCCCTATAAGATATAAATAATTTTCTTGAGGGCAAGGATTATTTTGCTTTCATCTTTTTATCCCCAGCACCTAACATAGTGTCTACCTGGCCTATGGTAAGAGCTTAATAAATGCCCGACTGACTGGGTACATAGTTGACACTCAGTAAATATTTGTTAGTTGATCAACAGCTGATTGACTTGTTTATGAAGCCTTTGAGAACCATAATATGAAATAAATGGAACTGGTGCAGGCATCAGAAGCTGAATGTAGACTATGACCCCTGGTCTCCCACATGACATAGCAAAGAAAGAACTTGGACCACTTCCCTTTTTCCCCTCCGTGACAACCACTCATAGCTGACTCGCCACCTAATATTTAATATTCTCCAACAGATAAGCCGTGGGAAAGATTGGAAAGAGGCCATCCACAGTGACATCATTTGGTATAATTATGCTTTGGCAATTCAATTCTTCATTTGTGGTGGGAGCATGTTGTGCAGGACTATCCAAAAGGGAAGCACAGCTGGAGTAGCCTTTGTCTATCTTTCTGGCATGGTCTTGTTCCTGCATGCTATTGTTTCAGAGCATACATTTTTGGCTGGCCAATCAGACACACTGATGACCTTTAACCTTTCCCAAATGACACTGTTGGAGATGCTAATTGACACTGACCTCAGAGGATCACACTGGATAGAACCCTAGCCAACTGCTTTTTTTTTCCCCTTGTAACCTTGATTCTTTATTATCTCATGCTGAAAAACTGACATGTGGATGTTCTCCATTGTGACTACAGCCTAGCAACCAAGCTTTTATGAGCCAGTGTTTACCCCATTTACAATAAGCCTCATTTTCAGTTCAATCTGCTCCCACTCAAGTACTTAGTACTTTAAATGAAAAGGGACCCTATTGTGCCTGTAATAACATATAACAAAAATAGGTTTCATAAACAAGCACAAAACCTAAGGACAGTATATGTAAAAGAACAATGAGAATAAAGCCTCTTACTAATGTTTACGTGCTTGAATCTTTAGAAAGAGATATGACGGTCTTCAATATCCAAAGTTCAAAGAACCAATTGTACTTAGAGATTGGACTATCCACTGAGCTTGGGAACATCGCAATATCTGTTCCTTCCTAGTGGAAAAGACAATGTAGAGATCTGGAAACTCGAAAGGTCAATGGAAGTACTTGACTCTGGCAAATAAAAGCAAAGTAGAAGATCTCTAGACTGACTATTGAGTGGGAACACTACCTAAAAAAATGAGCAGCCATTACAGTCTATTATTCTACTCTAGAGCTCCAGAGGTAATTTTCAATCCTAGACAAATGATCCTCAAGTATTCTGGATGTCAGAAGTAAGATTTGGCTGCTTGGGAAGGAGAAGACTATCACTTCATAAAAGTTCCTGTCTGTTGAAATGTCATGTAACTTGGTAGATTAGAGAGTAGTTTTGGAGAATTTTAGCATCATAACAAAAGAGTTAAAAGGGACCTCAGACCAATCCATCTAGTCCAACCCTCTCATTTTACAGATGTGGAAACTGAGGCTCACAGAGGTGAAGTGATTTACTTAAGATTATACAGGAAGTAAACGTTGAGGTTCCAATTCAGGTCCTTTCCTTTGCACCACCCTGGACATAATTTAAGACTGAAACTACATGTATCATGTCCTTCTCAGAAGATAATTTCATCTCCTACTTCAATGAGAAAATCAAGGTCATCTGAAATAAGCCCCCTATTTTCCCTTTATTTGTTTATTTGTTTATTTTGGTCCAGAGCTGTGATTTCACAAGCATGAGGAAATTTTACAAGAATTCCCTCCACCCACTGATACACATTGACAATTCCCTTACAATTTATAATCTTAGATTTAAGAGTCATCTTGAGCAATGAGAGAGGAAGCTATTTACCTGTCTTCCAAATTTCCCTATTTCTACTGATGGTCCCACCACCATTCCAAGTTCCCTAACTTTGTAATCTCAGAGTGAAACCTAATCATTTCCTCTCCTTTCCTTTCCATAGCCAATGAATGGCCAATTACTGTAGGTTTATATATCCATTCTGTTCCTCACATCCAGTGCCTTCTCTCCACCATACTGATTCAAGCTTTAATCAACTCTCACTACTATAATAGACTCAGTGTTAATTTCTCTGACCCCATTCCTTTCTCCCTTGTTAATCCATTTTTCACATAGATGCCAAGATAAGCTTTCTAATACATGAGTGTGACTGTGTCAATTCAATGTTCAAAAACCTTCAGCAGCATTCTGTTTCTTCTAGGATAAAATACAAATTTACTCAGCTAATAATTAAGTCCCTTTATAATCTAAGACCCACAACCTTTCCAGTCTTATTTCATACCACTCCTTCATGCACTGGCCATATTGAATTGCTGTTCCACAAACATATCGCTTCATCTCTCAACTATAAAATGAAGATGACAAACCCAAGCCACTTCACATGCCTGGAATGTACTCCCTCCCCATATCTGCCTTTCAAAATCTTAGTCTTCCTTTAAGATCTAGATCAGGTGCTATCTCCTCTGTGAAACCTTCCCTTATCTCACCAGTTGTTAGTGTTTTCTCTCCTTGCAGTTCTTCTTCTACTGTATTTATTTATGTAAATTCACTAGCAGAATATAAGGTCCTTGAGGTCAAGGTCTATCTTATTTTCTATCCCTACCTCCTCAAAAAGTACCTTGAACAGTATGCTTAATAAATGCTTATGGTATTGAACTGAATAAAAATTTCAGCAGACAGGAAGAAAATCCACTTTCTAAATGAGATTCCAAATGACTTAGTATCATCTTCAGCATAAAGAACAATTCAGAAACTGGTGATGACCATTTTTCATGACAAGAAAAATCATAGAGAGAATGCCTTCAAAAAAGTATCATGTGCTGGCCTCTATCTAAAATTATTTGGGACGAGGAAGCAGGTGAGTGGGTCAAGTTCAAGTCAATCACTTATTACCCCTATTTGCAACTCTTGTGAAACCTTCATATTAAGGAGAAATTCAGACTGGCTATATTTTTTTTGATAATTTGTGGCAGCAAATAATAGGATCATAGGCTTAGAGCTGGAAGGGACTCCAGGGATGACTGAGTCCAATCTCCTCATTTTACAGATTAAAAAACTGAGGCCTACAGAGCTTAAGCAACTTCTCCAAGGTGAAACAGATATTGTCAGAGATGAGATTTGAACCTAAATTCTATAACTCCACAGACAATCCTTTCTCTAGGACTAAGGAAAGCTGACTTCACAGTTCTTTTAATCTCTATGAATCATTTGTCTAAAGGGAGTAATGAACCTTCATTCTCTCACCTCAAATACTTATTAGTACTATTATATATATTTTTTTGACCCCTAAGTCAGATCAGTTTTCTGTGAATCCGTTTCTAAAATACATTCTAAACTTAATTATAACCAACAAATAAAATGTGAAACCATGACCTTTGTAATATTACTTATAAACTCCATCTTGTTAATCTCTTTTTTCAAAGGTAAGCTACCTTAATTCCAATTCTTTCATTTAATATATGTTCCATGTAATATGCATTTATATATGTTAAAATGCTAATCAATGTTTATGAAAAGCACATGACAGAATCTATGGGAATGCTAGTTTTTCCAGAAAAAAATCTGTAAATTTTAGTGCCCCTGAATACTACCAAGTGTCTGGAGAATCTTCCCTTTGGTTGACACAATGTATTCATGAGGCATTGCATTAAGACAGAGCCTATTAGAAATCAGAAAGGAAATATGAGAAAGTAGGCAAGAGATTCTAAGAGTGTTCATGGTGAAGCAGGTCAAGTAATCAAAAGGAAAGAAGATGCTTTTCTGTCATTGGAGTATGCAGATAGTTTCTCCACATTTTGAACAATTGATGTTGTGGCTCTTGTAATTGTTATCCTTCCTTCCTTCCTTCCCTTTTTTCTTCTTTTCCAGCCAAAAATGTATTATGTGACTATTATAAGCAATAATCCACTGGGAAGATACAGAGATGATTTTGATATGTCGGTGACTTAAGTCAGACAATCTAGCAAGAGGGAAAAATGTGCATAGATAGATATAATATAAATTAAAATATAATAAGAATATAAAAGATTATAAGATATTGAGTTCAGATACAGGAGGCATCACATAGTTGGAGAAGGGGGAAGGGCATGTTGGAATTAAGGAAGACTTCGTGGGGAGAATAACATTTGAAAACCTGGAAAGAATTATATGAACTGGTACAAAGTGACATGAGCAAAATCAGAAGAACATTGTACACAGTAATAGCAATATTTTACAGTGAAGAACTATGAATGACAACTATTCACATTAATATTATGATTCAAGACCATACTGAAAGACTCATGATGAAAAATGCTATCTGCTTCCCCAGACAGAACTGATATTGTTTGAATACAGACTGAAGCATACTATTTTCACTTTTTCTTCCTTCCTTTCCTTTCCTTCCTTTCTTCCTTCCTTTCTTCCTTCCTTCCTTCCTTCCTTTCTCCCTCCATTGCTTCCTTCTTTTTTTCTTTCTTCCTTTCTTTTTTCTTCCTTCCTTTCCTTCCTTCCTTCCTTCCTTCCTTCCTCCCTCCCTCCCTTCCTTCCTTCCTTCCTTCCTTCCTTCCTTCCTTCCTTCCTCCCTTCTTTCTTTCTTTCTTTCTTTTTTCTTGTTTTCTTGCACTAAATGACTAATATGGACATGTTTCATATGATTGCATACATGTGACCTATATCAGGTTGCTTACCAGCTCAGGAAATGGAAGGGAAGGAAGAACTCAAAGTAAGAACGCAAAACTTAAAAAAATAAAAATGGTTGTTAAATTTTTTTACATGTAATTGGGGGAAAATAAAATATTATTAAAAAAGAAAGAAATCTGGAACTGAGTCTTGAAAAGTGCGTAGGATAACAACAGGAGGAAATGGGATAATGAAATTAAATTTCCTCATTTCCAGCGACTCAGCCAAACTTATACTAAAATACAGGGATCAAAAAAACCTAGGTAATAATATAATAAAGATTTTAGTTTGACAAAAAGAGAAAGTTCACATATTTCAAGTAACTTACACTGAGAAACAGGAATATAATCAATCAATAAGCATTGATAAGTACCTACTATATTCAATGCCCTGTAGCAGTTGATGGGATGCAATGCTTAAAAAAAATAAAAAGGAATCTTTGCTCTGAAGAAGTTCATATTCAAATAGGGAATGAATGTATAGCTATATGAGCAAATACACAGTACATACACAGTCAATACTGAATGGTTTTGGGGTTTGGGGGAGGGGAGGTGGGCCTGAGAATACCAACAGCTAGGTTGCTGAGGATGGTGAAGGAAGACCTCACAAAGAAGAGAATATTTGAGCTGAACTTTTAAGGGAACTAAAATTTCCAAGAGGTAGAGATAAAGAGCAAGTGCATTCCAGACCCCAGAGGACAAGCTGTGTCAAGATATAGAGATGTGAGATGGAATCCTACATCTCATGAATAGAAAACAGTCTATTTTGGTTGAAAAGTAGCATATGTGAGGGGTGATTAATATATAATGAACCTTTAAAGGTTAACTAGAACAAGATTATGAAGGATTTTGAGATTGTAGAAGGTTTTGAATGTCAAACAGAGGAATTTGTATTTTATCTTTGAAGCCATAGGGAAGTAACATATATAACTGACTTCCTTAAAAGCAGAACTTTAGATAAAGCAACATAAATGGTAAAGAGGGAATTATAGTTTCATGAGAATGATATTATAGATATTACATATGAGTAATTAATTAAACTATGCGATATTAGGGCTTGGTCACACAGAGCTATGACATTATTGTGAAACTATGTCAGTCAGGATGGGGTGTGCCTACAGAGTTCTTATTATTTCTTTAATTAACAAAGGGTAAAGGACCCTAGTACAGCTCCAAATTTCTACCAGTCGGGTGAAAGATTTTTTTTATCACTTAACTCTCATTAACCACCCACTCCTGTTGCCACTGTAAAAAACCCTTAGGTCATCAGTGGAAAGAAAGGTAGCATGCCAGAGCGGGAGAAAATCAGTGTCATGCCAGAAACATATTATGACCATTAGCTATTGCAAGAAGTTATACCAGTTTTTCTGACCGGGAGGACCCTGAGGAGATTCAACTTGAGAACAAATGCCCCAGAGGCCTATGGAAACAGAGTTTTCATTCAATCCCACTGAAAAGGAAGGAGATGGAGCAGAGCAGGGCTTTTTAAACTTTTTCCACTGATGACCCCTTCAGCGCTTCTCAAACTGTGGGGCGTGACCCCGTAGGGTCATGGAGGATTTCGGAAAACCCATTCCTATTTTATCCTCATTTTTTGCCATCAGATAAATATGTGAATTCAACAAATATAGTTCATGACTAAAACAAACACTTTATCCTTGCTGTTTGTGTTCCCAGAGCATAGAGATGCTGTGATTAATACTTAGAAGTATTTCCCAGCCCACTGGCCATGTCTGCTAACCATTTGTAAGTGATGGAGGAGTGATTACACTGGAGAAATAGCAGAAGTCAAGAACGGTGGGGGGTGTGTGTGTGTGTGTGTGTGTGTGTGTGTGCGTGTGTGTGTGTGTGTGAGAGAGAGAGAGAGAGAGAGAGAGAGAGAGAGAGAGAGAGAGAGAGAGAGAGAGAGAGAGAGAGAGAGAGAGAGAGAGAGAGAAGGAATGAAGCCTTGCCCAGATGCCTCATCATGGAGATGTGACTCCCCAAAACTACTCCAATAGTACTTTCTAAACCTGGGAAGTGACTCTGTCTGTTGTTCTAGGACAAGCCTAGCTAACTTTGGAAATACTCATCATTGAAAGTTTGAAGTCCTGATGTGTGTATATATATATATATATATATATATATATATATATATATATATATATATATATATATATATATATATATATATATATATATATATATATATATATATATATACATATATGTCAAAAGGAATGCTTTCTCTCTCTCTCTCTCTCTCTCTCTCTCTCTGTGTGTGTGTGTGTGTGTGTGTGTGTGTGTGTGTGACAAATTACTGGAGACAGGGGGAATGGATGTACTGTATGAACCTGGGTTCCAAATAAATGCTTATCTATTGACTGATTGATGTTATTTCAAGTATTACAAGGAGATATGATTTCACCAGTGATTCCTTGCTTCAAAACAGGTGACAGCCTCTCCATGCCTTAGTATATGCATAGATCTTTATGAGTTGTTAAGACAGAAAAAGAAAAAGTTTGGGAGCCAAACTTCTGGTTGCTTACCCAATCCAAACTTGGATAGGCTAGTTCTTGGACAACAGGCACAGTTCGTCTCCAGGTCCATTCTTGTAGCTTTTCCGGGTTAATAGTACCTTCCAGACATTGTTCTTCACTGGTATAGCTTTTGAAAATCCAGGGTCCTCCACATCACAATAGGACATCAGAGGAAGACTCTATAGGAAATCCTACAGCATTTTGTCAGTATGCCTGTCAACATCTAGAGAACAACGTGAAAATCTTGGCTATGATTCCTTACTGCCTATGTGACATAGGGAAGAATTATAGGCTTATAGATCTAAGAGACTAGTGCAACCCCTTCATTTTACAGGTGAGAAAACAGAACCAGAGATATTGTGACTTAGTAAGCCTTTGATTCCAAAGCCAATGCCTTTCTATTTGCACTACATTATCTCTTACTTCATGTGTTGGCATCACAGTTTTCTTACCTGTAAATTGGGGAGGGGGCTGGATCATATGATATCTAAGGTCCCTTTCTGCTTAAAATCCCCTGCTCTTTGACCTATAAAATGGTGGACTTTTTCTCAAATGAAAATTGATAATGAAAGAGCTCACTGTCCAGGGCTACTTGCAAAAGCACTCATCCCTCATGATGCTGAGGAACAGGAGGTAGCTGGTCTCATGCCTGGCAGCTCCAAGGGTCCATTTTTGTGGCTAAAATTTGATGAAATCATAGCGCCAAAGACCACCGAATTCATGAATTCCTATCCTTGACTCTGTTCAGTATTCCTTTCTGTTGCTGACCTAAAGTTCCTATCTGATTTGGATTTAAATTAGAACTCTTCACAGTGGTTTTCAACTTTGTGGATGGAGTGTCCAATACCTTAAAGAGACATATATCTTTATCCAAAGGACATTGGTTAATTTCTGAAAGATTTTGGCACATAGGCCAATTATCTTGCATCTGCCTTTCATTACTATCAAATGATGCTGACTCCTCTCTATGTACACCTGAACCATGAATGCAAGTAAGCTGGAACGAACTTTTGATGGAACAGGATACCTGCTTGAGGTGAGAAGTTGGATGAGATGGCTCTTATAATCCTTCCAAATGTGAAGTTCTGTCTGTGAAGATCAGCAGCTTATACAACCTGTGCATTGATATGGATTGGTAATTATACCTAACTTTATGTGTTGATATTAAATATAGTAGAATTCAAGCCAAATTAGTGAATATGGATGGACTGAGTCAGACCCCACTTCTAAACACTGGTCTGAACTAATGAGCTTTACAACCTTGGAAAAGTCACTTAAGCTCTCTCAGTCTGATATTCTTCAACTTTCAAGTGAGAGTGTTGGACTAAGAGTCATCTGTGATCCTCTCCACTTCTAGACATTTCATGACTTTAAGCATTGTTGGTATAATTATTTTCCAAGAGTCTTTTTGTTTTTATTGTATTTTTAGAGTCTACTTGAACTTGGAGAAATTACCTTCAAAGATCTTTTTTGGGGACTTGGAAGTCAATGCTAACTAAATATTATATTTATGCAGTTATATTAAAAAAATAAAATAGCTTTCAGCCATTTCCTTGTTTGAAATCTGCAAGAAATGAAGAAAGTTTATGGAGAATCTAATATTACTATCATTAGAAGCTAAATTAAACTACGAGAATAGAAGAAGGTGATTGCTGAGAAAACTTTCCTCCCTGAGATAATAATGGTGAAACACTGAGCAAACCTTAAAAAGCCATATAAATGCCAACTACTATTAGTATTATTATCATTGTCATCTCCACTATTACCTTGTGATTCATATCTTTTCAGATGAGATTCAGATAGAAACAGTCCAAGGACAAGTTGATACCCTGTTATTATCCTTGTATATTTAATGTTCTGTAGACAGGTGGGAAAAACGATTGCCTCTTATAATTGAGTAAGAGAACGGGGATATGAACTAATCTATAGATTCTTCACATGCCCTCAACTTCACCCCTACCCCCTCAACTGATGATCCCAATTTCTACTTTACAGAGAAAAGAATGCTTATTAGACATGAGCTCTCTAAACTCCCATCTTCTATACCTCAAAAATCCCATGCCTTCTCTGAGCTCTTGATCTTATCTACTCTATCCCCCCATCCTTCATTATCCTTGTCTCTAAAATAACTCATCTCTTTCTCTCTGTTGACTCCTCTCCCTTCCATTTATAAATTCATGGAGGCTTTTCCTATCCCCAAAAGATAAAAAGATCTCTCCTCAAAGTTGATGTCTCTTCAAGACAACTTTAGTAGTAGATATGATAACAGGGATTGCATCTACTTCATTCTCTCCCATGTGGTTTTAAATTCTTCCATTAGGTCTCTGTATTTTGAAAATTCTACTCCATGTGATTTGGGAGTTGTAAGCAGTCAGCATTGTGATATCCATTAAAAATATTGTCCTTGAATTTTTATGGATCGGTGTTTTGTCCAAGTAGTGGTAATGGTTGGTCCTACTGTGGTCATCAACATCAACGTCATTATTATGTAAAAGCTCTTATGTTTTTAATGAATTCAAATAGAAATTAGAAATCAGAATTCAGATAGAAAAAGTGACAAGTTGCTATCCTATTTTTTTATATTTAGTGTGATTGAACAAAATAACTGTTTTTCATGATTGAATGAAAGTATTAGCATGTATGCTTGTCTTTTTGTAGGATCACTGAAAACATCCTTGATATAGTTCTAGTAGTAGATAGAACAAGAGGGGACAGTTTTATACTTTATTCTATTCCCATATTATTTTGACTTCCTTTCATGGTTCTAGATTTATAATATGGAGAGTTGCTATCCAAGAAAGATAACAACTTTCTGATGTACAATTCTAGACGCAATATAATAGACCTGTCAATAGTCATTCTATACCAAGTAGTTGACATTCCACAAAATACTTTGGAAGAATAATTGGAATACTACAAATACAAGACATGGTTGTCACCTAATTGCTAATCATTTTTCCTGGCCACCATAAGGACAGGAGTGATGGAAAGGCTAGGAATCTAGTTCCAAGAAGGGCCTATATGCCAGAGAAAATGAGCAGTTGATACCAATTGGTAACCAGGTAGGGAGGATCTATAGCAAGACCTTCTGGTACTTTTTTGAGACTGGGAAGGTATGAAAATACTGCCTCCATTCTCTATGAGGTCTTTGTGAAAGTAGGGGAGAAGACTGAATCTAAAGAGTACCCTTTCCTGACCTGTGCTTCAAACAATGGAGGTTCAAAGAAAATTGTGGTAAATAACAACAGCTGACTAATGACTAATAGAAATCAAGATGATATTTTTCAACTTGGGCTATTAATGATCCATGAGTAGGGAACCAGAAGTTCTCAGTTTATCAGTCTGCATGAGGTCAAAAGCCTAAGGCTGAAGATATGACAGCAGATAATCTAGCTAAACATCAGCCCTGCTTTTGGTCTGCTGAACATTTCTAGATGGTGATAAGATCTTAATGACTAGTACATTGTACACTTAGGCTATTTAAGTTCAACTAGGTTTCCATTACTACTTGGAATCGTTTTATTCCACTACTATGAATTCCCTACCACATTCCCCAAAGTGGCTCTGCTAAAATTCTTTTTCCTTTTTCCTCAACTCCCTGGCTTCACTCCTTCATCCTTTTCCTTCCATTGATGACCTAATCTTTTATTTTACAGAAAAGGGGAAAGTTTCTCCAACATGAGCTCTCTGAATTCCCATATTTTACACCTTAAAAATCCTATGCCTTCCCTGTGTTCTTCATCTTATTTGTTTTATTTCATCTATAAACTCTCCATCATCCATCATCATTCTCTCTTACATAATCAATCTCTCATCCATTGACTTCTTTCTTTTCCATTTGAAAACATGAAAGCCTTCTCTAATTCTAAACAAATAAAATAACCCTTGCCTCAAAGTTAATGGGAGATCTTTCTTCTCCTTTTTAGTGCCAAAACGTATTTTTTGTAAAAGCGTTATTGATGTCTTTTTATATTGCATTCACTTATGAATTTATTTCTATCCCACCTAAGTGAGCCTTCTTTTAAGGGGTGGGGAGTCTGTGACCTTGAGGTTATATGTGGCTTTCTAGGTCCTTGAAAGTGGTCTTTTGACTGAGTTCAAGTTTTACAGAACAAATCCTTTTATTAAGGGGATTTATTCTGTGAAGTCTGGATTCAGTCAAAGTGCCCCACTTGAGGACCTAGAGGGCCACATGTAACCTTGAGGCCACAGGTTCTTCACCCTGTAACAAAGGAGAGAAAAGATTAAACCAAATCAACCAACATAAAGATTACACCTGACGGTACATTCCATATTTCAAATGAGAATCCCCAGTTTCTTTCAAAGCTTAAGAGCCATCTTCTACATACCTTTATATAAAGGCTTTCCCATTCTCCCCTAGCTGTCCATTAGTCCATTAAAAAGCAGGCTTCAATTTATTTTGTATGTATTTGTACATGCACATGTTCTTCTGATGGAACCTAAGTCCCTAGAAGGTGGCAACCGTTTCATTTCTGCCCTTATATCCCCTAGCCCAGGGGTGGGCCACTTGGGCCCTCAAGTGCAGCCCTCTGACTGAATCCAAACTTCACAAAACAAATCCCGCTAATAAAAGGATTTGTTCTGTAAAACTTGGACTCAGCCAAAAGGCTGCACCCAAGGACCTAGAAGATCACATGTGGCCGTGAGGCTACAGGTTGGCCACCCTTGTCCTAGCCTACAGTAGGTGCTCAATAAATGCTTATCAATTGATTCATATATTGATCCATGGTCTCCCTGTGAACTCTTTCTATCTTTCCAATTCTTCTGGCATGTTGCTTCACTCCACACATCCTACAGTTCAGTCATATTGACCAACCTGCTATTTTTCAAACACTGGGCTCTATCTCCCATATCCCATCTCCCTGAATTTGTACTGACTGTCTCCTATGCTTGGGATGTTCCCTGTCCTCATCTTTGTCTCTAAGAAACTCTGGCTTCCTTGAAGACTCAGCTCAAGAATCATCCTCTACTGGAGGCCAGTCCTTATCATTTTCCACCCCCACCCCCAAGCAGCTGCTAGTATTTTCTGCTACGTTGGATGTTGTTGAATAGTGTTTGACTCTTTGTGACTCTGTATGGGGTTTTCCTGGCAAAGATAATGGAGTGGTTTGCTCTTTCTTTGGCCAGTGGACTAAGCAAACAGACTAAATGACTTGCCCAGGGTCACACAGGTAGTAAATGTCTGAAGTCAAACTCGAGCTAGTGCGTGTCTGAGGACAGATTTGAATCTGAGGACAGATTCAATACTCCATCCATTGTACCTTCTAGTTGCCCTCCCTATTTGGGTTTTCTTGGGAAAGATACTGAAATAGTTTGCCATTTCTCCAGCTCATTTTACAGATGAGGAAATTAAGCAAATAGAGGTAAGTGACTTGCCCAGGGTCACACAGGTAGTAAATGTTTGAAGTCAAATTTGAGCTCAGGTCTCCAGTCCCAGTACTCTACGCACTGAGCCACCTACCTGTCCTGAATCTATACTTATTGATGGACATGTTGTATTCCCCTTAGAACATGAACTCTGTGAGGGAATGGACTGTTTTTACTTTTTTGTCTTTGTATCCATATCTCTTAGTATCGTGTCTGGCATATATAAGGAGTGCTTAATACTAAAAACTCATCGATTAAATGGTCATAATGCTAATTCAGTGTCAGAGGCAGGATTTGAATCCAGGTCTCTCTCTCTCTCTCTCTCTCTCTCTCTCTCTCTCTCTCTCTCTCTCTTTCTCTCTCTCTCTCTCTCTTTGTGTGTATGTATCTGTGCCTCTGTCTCTTTCTGTCTGTCCAGCTCATATTTCCTTTTCCAAATACTCACAGAATTTCAGGAGAAAAAGAAAAATCCAGGCCACCTCTTGATGACTGTAGTGCCTGGATTTCTGGGAACTCTCTCACACACTGACAACTTCTACCTGAATCTTGAAAACCTAGCCAAAAGAAATAAGCTTTTTTCCCTCTTTTCTCATCTGTGGGAACAAGACAGAAGACCTGCTGAGTTTCTGTGAGTGAGTGCCCTTTAAAAGATCTATTGACAGTGAATCTGGTAGAGAGGGTGTAAATCAGAGCAAGGATGGCAGACCAGACAATTGCTCCTGGGGTCCTTCTCCTAATACTTTCATCTACAGGTCAGCAGAGGGAACTTTAGAGTATGAATGAAATCAAATTTTTTAAAAAGTAGCCCCGTGTCTTTAATCTATTCCCACTAGATCACTATCATTATCTGCAACCAGTTCTATATATAATTAGATGGTTTATTTTTACATAACAAAAACTATCCCTAATTATGTGTTATTTGTAAATTGCTGCAGATCTGTGTGCATCTTTAGGTTGAAATGAGGGTCTTGCCCTTCACTGTAATACTCTTTGCCACATATCCCCAGAGCCCTGTTTTTAGTAACAAGTCATGTTGGAAAAAGGTTGGTTTGTCTTTTTTTTTTAAAGGTGTTTTTCTGCTTTTTCAACAACCATAAAATATAGCCCCTGTCAGTCACCCAACATATTCCCATCTGCTAAGCAGAGGTAGAAGAAAATAAATGAAATCCTCATTATCAAGGGGTGGCAGGGAGGGGGCTGAGACAGCTTTTTTTTTTTTTTAACAAGTGGTTGTTTGTCTATCTACAGACATACTCACACAGCTGTTAGCTGAGATCCTTATAGATGTTTGTTTTGAAAAGCCCAGCAAAGTTATAATCAGAGATACCACCGAGCAGGACCACCAGAGTGCTGCTGGCTCTCTCCAGGTACTGAAGGGAGGGAGAATATTCCTTTTCACACTTAAAACAGAGGTTACAACCAGGCTGGGGCTAGACAGAGACTATCAGGATATTACTTGTAAGGAGGCTGATTGTTACTTTTAACTTCTGACACAGTATAAGATTAGAGGGGACTTTCAGGAAAGATCATATCTAAATCACATCAGAAAATTGAGTTCAAAGTTTTGAAAAATGACTCCAAAGTTTAGTTAAATTGAGGGTCAGCAAATTCTTCCTTAGGTTAAAGTTAAGTCCCTCACTTGGCACCTCATAATCTGCAAAAGATTTAGCAATCTTAACTTTTATGAGTTCTGAGAGGTTAACACTAGAATCTTATCTAAAGCTCTGTCTCCCTCAGTACCACTAACATGATGGTGAGTCAAGAAATTAACATGGTGTCATCGTTCTTCTTGGAGAATGAAAGATGAACAACCACCACCATTACCACCACTGCAACATGATGGAGGTTAAGAAATGATTTGTTGAACTGAAATGAATGGACCTGAATAATGTGTGTCTGTTTTAACCTGAAGAAATAGAATGAAGAGAGGTTATATTTCTCCTGCTCAGGATTATATGCTGGATATAATAATGATGTCTATAGTAGAGCAAATTTCCATATATTTAGAAACCAGTAAAGAGAAATTTTCTTGCATCATTTAATTTTTTATAATGTTTAAGGGGAGACATACAGAGTGGGGTACACAGAAACAATTAGAAATTTGATAGGAATTCATGGTGTGATGCTTAGGATATGGGGATGAATTGACCAGTGTAAGTATAGGTCTATGGACACCTCCATTATTTTATATCTTCCTGATTGGGTCTATTACTAGTATCATGAACCTTCTCAGGCCCACACTGCTGCATGTCAATCCTTTCATTCTGCCTTATTTGCCTCTCTAACCTACCTTCTCCTAGCAATCTTCTCTGTTCTCCTAAACTACTCATCTTGACCCCTCCCATATGATCTCAGCAGCGAATTTCATCAAATACTTCACTCAAAAGAATGAGACTACCTATCAGGAGGTCCCTCTTCTCCCCAACTCTCCATTTCAAATCATGTCAATATCAACTTGATTCTCTCCTTCTTTAAAGCAAATTCAAGGGAATCAATCAGTCAATCAATTAGTATCGATTGCCATGTACTAGCCAGGGATGGGGAACCTGCAACCTGGAGGTCGCATGTGGCCCTCTAGGTCCTCCTCAAGTGCAGCCCTTTGACTGAATCCAAACTTCACAGAACAAATCACCTTAATAAAAGTATTTGTTCTGTAAAGCTTGGACTTAGTCAAAAGGTTGCACCCAAGGACCTAGAAGATGACTTCGAAGCCGCAGGTTCCCCACCCCTGTAACTTGTGTTATAATGCTTCTTTCTATACACTTTTCAGTATTCTTCCTTAGTGAAAAGACCCCCAAGTGAAGTTTGATTTCAGTCAAAGAACCTCACTTGAGGACCTAGAGGGCCACATGTGGCCTCCAGGATGCAGGTTCCCCACCCTTGTTAGACATTATATTAGGGGCAGCAGAGAGAGGGCCAGGCTTGCAGTCAGGAAGACCTGAGTTCTCTGCAATTGGGTTTGACAGCAAGGAAAGTGTTTGTGTTGTCAGTGAGAGGCTATAGCTGTTCATGTCCTAAAAACAGTATGTGATTATCTAAAAACTCATCAGAGAGGCAGAATGGTCCAATGGATAAGACTCTGGACTTGGCTTCAATTTCTGACTCAGATACTAGATGTGTGTTACTCTTTCTGTCTCAGTTTTTTTCGTCTGGAATATGAGGGGAATGGACTCAGTGGTCTCAGAGGTCCTTTCTAGCTCTAAATCTATAATCTTATGATCATAAATGGAAAGAGTTTTGATATTAGAGTGTGAGGACCTGAGTTTGAGTCTCAGCTTGACTAGTACCTGTAGGACCTTGAGTGAATCTCTTAACCATTCTGTCCTTCAGTCTTCCCATCTATAAAATCGAGTTCATTTAGGTGAGTTATAAGCTCTCTTCCAACTCTCAGTTCTATGATCTTATATTAAAAATCCATGTTGCCTACCTATGCCATTTTTCACCATTTAAATCATTTAAGAAATAAACAAACAAAACAGCCCTTCTGGAAGCACTGCACAGAAAAGCCAGCGTAAACAGGAAAATAAAAATTTAGGGAGAGTGCCTTGGTATGTGCCTGTGTGCACATGCTTTCATCGCATCTATCATTACCAGAAAGCTTTTATTAAATGCTTCTCTGTGTCTATGTTAAGTTCAGGGAAAAAAAAAACCCACTTCTTGTCCCCTGAGAGCCTCAGACTGGGATCTGACAAAAGTCTCCACAAAGTTTGTAAATAGAGTCTCCTCTCTTGAATTCTGAACTTGTAGACTTCTAGAGCTTACCATAATTCACAGGGAGGAGAAGCTACCTTTCTGAAGAACGATGAACCGTTTGTTTAAATCTTTTCCTGTCTAAGATTTTACAAGGCCAGGCCCATAAAGTACACATATGACCCCTACAATATGAGTTTTTGTCTTTTGTTAATTTTTCTAATTAAAGTTTTAAAAAATTATGTATTTAAGAATTCAGGTTACTAAAAAATTAGAAAATGTTTTGGAGCATTGACTTTCACAACATTGGTAATAACGATTTTAAATCTTAAAACGCAGAATAATTGTTGCCTAAGATCTTTGCATTAGTTATCTCATATAGTTCTCACCATAGCCCTGTGAGACAGGTGCTATTATTATTCCCATTGTACGGCTGAGGAAACTGATACTGGGAGAGATTAAGAGTCATGCAGCTAGTTAGTGTCTGAGGCAGGAGTCAAACTTAAATTTTCCCAACTACAAGGTCCCAGGTGGAGCTCATTTTGTGCATTCAAGGATCATTAATTTGTGAGCTTCCTAAAGACAAGGATTGCTTTTCACCTATTTTGTACCCCTAGCACTTAGCATGGGGCCTGATGCATAATATTCACTTTATTCAGCTGTTTCTTGACTCTTTGTGACCCCATTTGGGGTTTTCTGAGCAAAGATACTGGAGTGATTTGCCATTTCCTTTTCTAATTCATTTGACAGATGAGGAAACTGAGGCAAACATGGTTAAATGACTTGCTCAGGGTCACCCAGCTTCTAAGTGTCTGAGGACAGATTTGAACTCAGGAAGATGAGTCTTCCTAACTCCAGGCCCCATGCTCTATCAACTGCTCCACCTACCTACCTTAATAGGCCCTTAATAAATGTTTATTGTCTAATTAACTGACATTGATTTACAGCTTATGTCTTGTTCCCGTGTCCTTTTGAAGTCTTTTCTCGACAATCTGTCCCTTTCTATCTGAAGCAATGAGGTACTGGAGGGAGAGACAGGAGGCAGCATGTGCCCATCACATCAAAATAAACTTGACCACCACCTCTCCTCAGAACCCAATGGAGATAGCCCAGGACCTTGAAACCAAGACTCTTGAAAGTAGCAATGCTTCCAGTCCACTGCCCTTAGCTATCGATTTTTGTGGAAAAGCAGCCTGGCCACTTGACCTGCAGGTGGTATTGAACTGAACTATGACCACAGCTCCCAAAGACCTGGATAAGGGTTGTTGCCTCCAAAGTCTGCAGCGCTGTCAAATGGCGCAACATCAGCAACTGACATGATTTTTTCAGTGAAAATAACATTGAAGCGGAGGCATTCCTATCTGCTTTGCAGCTGCAGCTGAAAGACCACAGGACCTTTCTGTCTGACTTGCAGCTGAAACCTTCCATCTGCGTTTTCTCCCCCAATGAGAAGAGGGACTGTCTAACTTGTCAAACATTTCCCATCATACTCAGTACAGTGCTTTACGTGTCGAGGCACTTAATAAATGTTTCTTTCATTCACTCATTCTAAACATTTCATTATCTCCTTTCCTTCCAATTTTATGTTGTTTGGTTACAAGAAAAAGTGGTAGCGGAATGCTGGAGTTAAGGGAGCTAAGAGACCAAGGCTAAAGTTACACATTTGGCCATTGATAGAAAGATGTATACTATTGACAAAAAAGTGACAGAAAGACTCTCTCCTCCTCCTCCTCTTTCTCCTTCTTCTTCTTGTCTCTCTCCTCTCTCTAATTGTCTTTTTCTTTCTGTCTCTGTCTCTATTTCTCTGTCTCTCTCCTCTCCATGTCTCTGTCTGTCTCTCTGTTTCTGTTTGTCTCTGATTTCTATGTATGCCTCTCTTCTTTACTCCTCTCCTGCCTCTCTCTCTCATATCTCTTCTCTTCTCTAATTCTTTTCCTTCTCTAATTCATTTGACAGATGAGGAAACTGAGGCAAACAGGGTTAAATGACTTGTCCAGGGTCATACAGCTACTAAATGTCTGAGGCCAGATTTGAACTGAGGAAGATGAGTCTTCCTGACTCCAGGACCTCTTTCTTTTCTCTTTCTCCTCTTCATTCTCTTGCCTCTTCTCTCTTTCTCCTTTCTTCACTTCTCCTTTCTCTCCCTCTCCCCTTTATGTTTATCTATCTGTTGCTCTCTGTGTCTCTCTCTCCATATAGCTACATAAATTCAAAGAGATAAAATTCTATATCAGTGATTCTGTTCATTGATTTATTGACTTTGTCCATCTGATGTTAAACATATAGATGAAAAATAAAATCCCTCAACTAGAATAAAAGCTGATATACACAGGATTCTCCTGGCAGGAACATGGTATGAGCTGGTACCTCTGCCTATTACAGTAAGATTATTGTTGATGTTGAAATGTGTATAGTAGGATTTTTCTTTCTCTTTCCTATCTGTTTAACTCTCCTCTCTCTCCTCCTTCTCCTCCCTCCCTCTCCCTCCTATAATTCTCTTTCTCTGCTTTTCATCTCTCTCTGTCAATCTATCCTTCTATCTCTCTCTCTCCCATCTCCATGCCTCTCCTCTTTATCTCTTGCTCTTCCTGTCTCTGTCTTTATTTCTCTCTACCTATCTCTTTTTCTTCCTCTATTTTTCTGTTTCTGTTTCTCTCTCTCTCTCCTCTATCTTTATATCTTTTCTCTCTACATCTGTCTCTCTCCCTTTCTGTGTGTCTCTCTTTATATGTAACTACACAGATAAATCAATAGACATAAAATTCTCTATCAGGGATACTATTCATGGGCTCTGTCAATCCGACATCAAATATCCAGATAAAAATGAAATCCCTCAACTGATTTATATAGAATTCTCCTGGCAGAAGCTCAGCATTATCCAGTGTCCCTACCGATTATAATATGATAATTATCAATGATATTGAGAAGGAAGAAGTGAAAGATCCTGAACTGCCTTCTGAATCATCAAGAAATGACTGAACTTCTTGGTATTAGTTTCAGGAGCATAAAGAGGATATAAATTCTTTGAAAAATAATCATTTATTTATCTTATAAACTTATAAACTCCCCATTACTACTTTCTGTCCTTAATCTCCCCTTCACACCCCACACCTCAAAAATATCCTAGCTTAAATTCTATGATCATAGAAGTTAGAGCTGAAAGGAACCTTAGAGATTATCTTAGACAACTCTCCCATTTTACAAGTGACCCAGAGAGGCCACACAGGAAGTAAGCAGAGGAGAAGAAATTCAAATTCAGGCCCATCAACTACACATCTTCTCCATGACACCATAAAGCTATGGTATACCACAAGGTATTCCCTTATTTATTTCTTCTTCCTTTTAATAATATAAATCACTATGGATGTGCTGGTAAGTGTTTAACAACTGGTTCTCCAGAAAAAAAAAAGTATACATCATACACTTTGAAGCTCAATCTGCATTATTAACATTTTTCTCCATCATTTCTTTTTTAGACGACCACCAAAGTAATAGGTTGAGCTACGATTTGCAGCCTTGCTAGTTTCTTGGATATTAATGGCCACACCAAAAATTTAACAATTGACTCTCATAAACCTGTTTGAGTTGGCTGCTGAGCGCCCTTGCTACGAAGTCATACTTATTTTCACAAATCACTTTCTTCTCAACATTCCTGCAAAGTAGGCATGTGATTATGCATGGGCTAACTTGTGTGAGTTCATAGGTCCAAAGATTTAGAGTTGGAAGGGACTTTAGAGGTCATTTAGTCCAATTTCTTTTACAGATGAGAACTGAGGCTTAGATAGCTAATAATAATTATTATAAATAATATATTAATAATAATAACTAGCAATTATATAGCACTTAAGATTTGCAAAGTGCTTTATAAATATTTTTTCATTTTATTCCTCATGAGAACTCTGGGATGGAGGTGCCATTATAGTAGCCTCCATTTTACAGATGAAGAAAGTAAGGTAACCAGATTAAGTAACTTGCCTAGGATCACACAGTAAATGGCTAAGTCAGGATTTGAACTCAGGTCTTCATGACTCCAGATCTAGTACACTATCCCTTGTGCCACTTAGTTTGCCTGAGAGTACTCATGTAGATCATGGCAGAGGTGGACTTTGGATCCGAGTCTTCTAATTCCAAATCCACTGCTCTTTCCATTTTACCATGCTCCTTACAGTAGATAGCTTCCTGTATTTGGAGCCAGAGATAAAGAAGGTAGGGCAAGTATTTATTATCCCCATTTTACAGAGGAAAAAACTATGGCTTAAAGAGATTAAGTGACTTTGTCCATAATTACACAGCTATTTAAGTGTCTAAGGGGAGACAAATCCAGTCGTCTTGATTCGTGGTCCAATATGTAACACTGCCCTTTAAATGTAAGAAATAATAGTTTTATTTTGCATTTATGCTTATCAATGGCTTTGGTGAGGAAACTAAATAGGAGATCATCACATGGGCAGAACCATCGTCTATCCCAAACCACTGTTGTAAAGTGTACATTCACCTCCCATTCATTCAAGCAAGATGTCTGCTCATATATCCAGAAGAAACCACAGTTTTATTCTGTATTTCTGAGACTTTTCCCTCAATTGCCCCTTTGCCTCTGTTCTCTCTCCATCTGACTCAGTGAATCCCCAGCTGGGTTGGAACATCGATGCCATCAAAGAACTGAACGTCTCAGCCTCCATGCATGTGAGCACCATTGTTCTGTCATAGGCTGGTGTGTACAGACTGCTGGACTGTTGGTGTTTATGGCTGGTTGGGTGACAGGAAGAAACTTGGTACTTTTGTACTATTTAAACACTAATTCCATTCATGGTCACTGTTTATACCAAAGAAAAACATTCTCACAGACAGTACCATAACTTAGAAAATATTTGGATGAAATGTTGACTGGTTTATTTTGCTCCCTTTATTAGTAGCTTTTATTTCCAAACACAGTGAAACCCTTTTTCAAAATGCTTTGGTGATACTGTGGGCCAACCCTTGTCCTCTAGGGACACAGTGATGACTTAGAGACGCATTCTCTCCATCAGTCCTAACAATGTCCTACAAGCCACTCAGTGAAAAGGTAGTATTCTCATCTAACACTTGAAATAATTGTAGCTCAAAGCAATGAAGTGTTTTGGCCAAAGTCACACAGTCAGTGATAGAAACAAGACTCCAGTTCAGAATCTCACTAGAAGTCCAGTGTTCTTTCAAATGCACTATTCTGTACCTCCTAGGAAATTTACAATGTGTATAATTCATGTTCCCCCAAATGATTTACAATGGTGGTGATGACGATAGAACAGTAATGATGACGACTCTCACTAGAGCTGTGAGGTATGTAATCAGAGATTTCTCATCCTCATTTTACAGAAAGGTAAACTGAAATTCAGAGTACATACGTAACTTGTTCATGACTTATGTAATTAATCAATTTTGGAGGCAGGATTCAAACCTAGGTCAACTCTAGATCTAAAATACTGGGGAGAATGGATTGATGGTTTCTGAGGTCTCTTTCAGCTTGAGATCTATTATCCTCTGGAGTTCTCTTACTAGAAGAGGAATAAAGTAAATAAAATTGAAAACTAGGCTGATCTCTTAAGTATCCTAGAAAGTGGAAAACATACCAGGGTTATCATTCCTTTGCTATGGATTTTCCACAGTATATCATTAAACTGAATAGATGTAACAGAGATATGAAATCAGGAATATTTGCACTTTACAGGGCATTAGAGTAAAGAAGATAGTCACTTTATTTAATAATAAAACTTTATATTTAACTGCCTAAATGGTTTGATTTTTAGTAAGCACTTTTCTTATAATCACTCATTTTCCATGTGAAGAAACCAATGCTTCTAGGTGTGGGGACATGCTTGTGGTCAAATAGATTAAATTAGGTAACATGCAAAGTCAGCCACTCAATAAGCATTTATTAAACTATATGCTAGAGCAGGGGTGGGAAGCCTGCAGCCTTGAGGTTGCATGTGGCCCTCTGGGTCTTCCAGTGCAGAAAGGGCCACACTTGAGGACCTAGAGGGTCACATGTGGCCTTGAGGTTGCAGGTTCCTCTCTAGTGTTCTAGGCACTGGGAATAAAAATACAGTAGAAAGACAGTTCCTTCCCTGAAGGATGCAGGAAGACAATACATAAAAGGAAGGTGCAAAGTGGCTTAGATGAGGGTGAGGACTAAGGTACCAGTCTAGGGGCATAATAGAGAAAGTCCGGAGTGCAGCCGGAGAGGTATGTGACATGGTTGGTCTGGGCATCCTCCTTAAGTACGAGATCTGGGAGGAGCCATCTGATCAAAGGGAGAGGCCCAAAGCACTTCATGGTCGAGGAGGTATAGAAGGTAGCCTGCAGAGAAAGGAGAGTAAAGTTCTTGGAAAATTTTAGTTGATATAAATGCTAGTTCTTATGTATCTTATAAGACTCAGAGGTGGGATTCCAGGCCACCTATTCTTATGGTAGTATTGAGAGAATCATCTGGGCTCTATCCATTATATGGATTTATGTCTATTGGCAGGGATAGCTATGTGGCTCAGTGGATAGAGCACTGACTCTGCACTCAGGAAGTTCAAATTAAATGAGTTCAAATTCGGCCTGACACTTATTAGCTGTGTGACCCTGGGCAAGTCATTTAACTCTTTTTGCCTTAGTTTCCTCATCTGTAAAATAAGTTAGAGAAGGAAATGGCAAACCATTTCAGTAATTTTGCCAAGAAAATCCCAGATGGGGTCACAAAGTGTTGAATATGGCTGAAATGACTCAATAACAAATCTGCTGACAAGCCAATCCTCAGGACTTACTGTGAGAAACCAAAGTTCCTGGCAAACCCTAAAGTACAATATAATGCAAGTTATAATTACTAATCAATAAAGTAATTTTTTATAATTAAGCTATTTATATTGATTACATTAATATTATATTGAGGCAGATGGGTGGCATTAGACCTGGGGTCATGAAGAAGTCAAGAAGAAGAATTCAAATCCAGACTCAGACACTTGCTAGCTGTTTGACCCTGGGCAAGTCACTTAATCTTCCTTGCCCCAGTTTTCTCATCAGTAAAATGGGGATGATAATAATAGCACCTACTTCCCAAGTCATTATAAGATTCAGATAAGATAGTGTTTGTAATGGACATGAAAATCTTAAAGCAGGATATAAATACTAACCATTATAACTATTTGGGGGAGGGGGTGTCACTTAATGGGGAATGACAATTCATTGATCCGTGACATTGACTACAAAGCAGGAGGGATATTTCCAAATTCCTCTAAAATCCGTAAATTTATTTCTTTTTTCAGGTACCTGCTCATGTTTTCCATCTTCTCTGCTGCCTGGGGGAATAAGTTAATAGAGCTATTATTGTGTGCAGAAGTATTATGTTTTATTTATCTAATACAGCTCCTTTCAAGTATTGAAGAGGACACCTCTAACTCTCATGATCTTCCCTTTAGGGGATCTAGATAGCTGATTTTTTTTTACAGTCATAGAAATGCTTCCATTCCCATCATTATTGCAAGCAGTCCTCCTTTGAATAGATATGTTTCTGTTAAGTTTTTTTTTTTTACAGGTATAGTTACAGAATTGTGTACAATTGGATTCTGCCAATGAAAATATTGTTTTATCCTAATTATAATTCTTTATTTCTTTTTAATACTTTTATTAATGATCTGATAAAATAAAACCTCCTCCACAACAAGGCTTGTTTCATTTTTGTCTTTGTATCTCCAGGGCCTGGCATATAGCCAAATTTAATAAATGCTTGTTGATTGATTAATTGATGTCAAATTCTGTCAACTCTCTTGGTTTAAATCATGTAAAAAGTGGATGTTTGTAAGACTCAGCAGTCTGCAGGAATGAGAAGATCCCTTTCCTAGGATGGATTCAGATCCTGTCTTTTTTGGTGGAGAATTAGAAATGTCTTCAAGTTCTAATGACTTTGATTAAATTCATAATATAAGATATACTTAGATGTAAGTGAATCTTGATAGGTCTACCCCTTTGTACTTCATGGAAATGCTACAGGCCTTTGAACACCACAGGCATATTCATTTTCAAACCAATTCAGACTCCAGGTCCAGACATAGGCAGAGACAAACAAACAAACAGAAAAGGATCATGACTCAACATTTTTGACAATTAAGTGTGGGTTGATTTGGGTTCAATCCCAGGCTTGGGCAAAGGTTCAAGCTACATTTCATTTTGATCATATTGGCTTCTCTATCCTTAGCTTAATCGTGACAGCACTCCCACCCCTGGGGCTGAAATCTTGCATGATGAACCAACACCTCCTTTGGGATTAAAGAAAGAAAAAAAAAACCTAACTACATTTTTGAGACCAAAAATACCTTTTTGTTTTAGTAATCCTCCTATTTTCCCCTTGCTTTTATATTTTACCGTTTGTCTCCCCTAAGCTTTATTTGAACTAAGACAAGCCAGCATCACTTGATGAAAATTAGTTTTATTGTACATATGAGTTCAAATCTGGGCTCAAATACTTATTAGCTGTGTGGCAAGTCACTTAACCTGTGTTTGCCTTGTGGTTGGGGTTGTGTGGTTTGTCCTTCTTGAAGAGGACCAAGATGTCAGGGAGATGATGACGAGACTTGCACTTGACTTTGATTTGAGTGAGGGAGAGCTGTGTAAAGTCACCAACCTTACTTTCTTCTCCTGAGCCATCTGGGTCCAGTGGCCAGATATGGACCAGGATGACTGGAGATAGATCAGAATGCAGTGGGAGACCTAGATCTTTTTAAGCTAAAGTCTTTCCAGGTTTCTCAGTTTGAGTGAGGCAATACCCATGTTTGTCTTAATACACTGGAGAAGAAAATCACAAACCATTCCAGTATCTTTGTCAAGAAAACCCCGTGGACAGTATGGTCCATGGAGTTGGGAAGAGTAAGACAAGACTTAAAGACTGAACCAGAGCAACAACATTATGGGAGAGCAGTTTGGAGTACATAAGTATTCTCAGCCCACTCTGCATCCACGTTCTAACCAAGCCCCAACTTGTTTATCTGGAAAGGCTTGCAACATAGACCTTTAAGCCAGAGACTGTGTGGAGCAGAAGGAGGAATATTTTGTAACTAGCACAATGGATAGACTACTGAACCCGGAGCTCAAATTATGTTTCAGGCACTTACTATGCATGTGACTGTGGATAAGTCAGTTAACTTGTATCAGCCTCAGTTTCCCCAGCTGTAAAATGGGGATAATTATAGGTACTACCTCCCAGGGCTGTTGTGAGGATCAAATGAGATAATATTTGTAAAATGTTTTGCAAACCTTAAATTGTAAAATAAAAATTATTAGAGAATTAGGAGTCTAGTCCCAACTATAACACTGGTTGTATCCCTTTGAGCAACTGTGTAAGGTAAGTATAGAGACAGTATAAGATAAAATTAGAAAGATAAATGAGAACCAACAAAGATCATAGATGCCTGGAATAGGATTTTATTGGAAGATTGTGGGGTTGAGTCCAGGAATAACAGCTTGATCAGAGTCTTTCATTAACAAGATTTCTTGAGTAAGGTTGTGACCGGAGAGAGCAAAGGTTAGTTTCAGGCAGAATATGCAAGAGGGCCATTTAAACAGCTGACTGGAAAGGACGATTTCTGATTCCCTTGTTCTTGGAGAAGGATAAGAATTGAAGGAATTAGTTTTGTTGTATCTAAGGGCAACAGGAAGTCTCATTTCCTGAGACACTTGGTTATCTTGCCCTTTGTGTTAACAAACAGAACATCATAAATACAATTTTGCGCACAAAATATAAATAGAACACCCCCTCTGAATCCATTCCCCAACTTGGATTCATGTTTGTAGGCTGAGATTTCAGAAAGCAGCTAACTACTTCTCCCCTCAAACTTCTAGGGATACCCTGAGGGACTGGATTTTTAGTAATGTCACTCACTGGTGTACTTTTCCATGAATAGTTAGCCAATAGAAACATTAGTTACAAAATGCCCTCCTTCCACAACCCCACCATGAACCTTCCCCCCCAAAGCCTGGGACCACATTCTTTCCTTGTTCATACAAAGTCCCTGGAGAGAGTAGTCACTACAATGAGATGTCTAAAAGAACCCAGGAACTGCTTCAGCTAGAGAATGTTTAATTCCCTGGTCAAAGACAGATAGCACCTATTTCAATACTTGTGTAGAGTACAAGTTCATTTACTAAATACTGCGGAAAATTACAAATGACTAGAACCAGTGAGAAGATGATGAATGCAACAATCATGATTAATCTTGATGAAAGCATGAAGGGGGAATAGACAGGCTTCTGAAAATAATTTTCTATGGTATTGTAATAGTTTACATCTTCATAGTCATATAACTCACTAAAACTTGTAGAGAATGCGGTCACCCTATGTTTTACTGTTTATTTATTCTTAAAGGTATGCAACTCAGTGGAGGAAAAAGTAATCATGAAGACAATCCTCAGACAATGAGGATACGTGTTTGTGTGTGTGTGTGTGTGTGTGTGTGTGTGTGTGTGTGTGTGTGTGTGGGTGTGTGTGTGTCTTCATCCTTTATTGCCAAAGAAAACCATGCCATCAGAGAAATAATGACATGACTTGCTCTTGACTTTGTTTTGAGCGAGGGAGGGCTGTGCAGGTCACCAGCCTCACTTCTCCTCCAGAGCCATCTGAATCCAGTGACCAGATATTCATCAGGATGATTGGAGATGATCCTGGATGAAGCAATTGGGGTTAAGTGACTTGCCCAAGGTCACACAGCTAGTGAGTATCAAGTGTCTGGAGATGACATTTGAACTCTGGTCCTCCTGACTCCTGCACTGGTGCTCTAAAGCTCTATAGTTGATATAAATATAACTTCTTTTTAAGGGTTTATTAAGTACTAAAACTAAGTGGGCTGCTAAAGGAGCAATGAGGTAGTGCAGTGGATAGAGCACTGGGCCAAGAGTCAGGAAGACCTTAGTTGAAATTTTACCTGAGACACTTATGAGATGTGTAACCCTGGGCAAGTCGCTTAACTTCTGGTTGCTTTGATTTCATCATCTGAAGCAGGAAATGGCAAACCACTCCAGGATCTCTGCTAAGAAAACCTCAAAAAGGGATCACAAAGAGTCAGACACAACTGAAAATTACTAAATAATTACAAAACACATTATTTTATTTGACATTAACAGTAGCCCCTTGAGATAGTTAGAAGATACTTTTTTGAGAAGTACAATCACACAATAGATATAGTGCTGAATTTACATTCAAAAAGATCTGGGTTCAAATCTTGACTCAAATATTTGCAAGCTCTGTGACTGTGAACAGGTCACAGTAGTAGAAACCTAGTAAAACTTTCACCCCTAGATTTCTGATGAATAAAGTGATGAGTGTCTATTTCACAAGATTGTTGAAGAACAGGTAAGATTATATATATATATTATTATTATATTGTATTATATATCATATATATAATGTTTTTAAAAGCCTTAAAATATCTACATAAATGTTAGCTCTCCTATTTTTAGCCCCCATTTTACAGATGTGAAAATAAAGGCTTAGGGAGGTCAAGTGATTTGCCCTTAGTTGCATAGCTAATAAAAGTCATAAGTAGTATTTGACTCCAGTTCCCCCTTTTGCTAGGTATAATATTCTTTAAACTACACCTGTCTAGTGGTGACCGAGAGGTTAAATGACTTGCTTAAGGTGACAAGGCAGTATACTGGTATGTGACAGACAGGACTTTGATCAGTCCTGGGTTCAAGGAGAACTTTCTATCTATCATGCCATGCTACCGCTATAACAATAAAAACAATGATATTTATATAGACTTAAGCTTTTCAAAATACTTCATCATGACAAATATCTCATTTGAGTAACAATAAGTATTTGCTGAATTGAACTAAGGAAAATGGACTTAACTAAAATAAATTTCATAGAGGCTGAAATATCAGTGAATGTTGACTACAATTATTAAGACAAAATACATTTTAATTCTCATTACATGGATATGAATAAAAATGTAATGATCTGAATGAAAATCTGCAAACAATCTAATAGCTGTGTGAAATTTAAAGACACTGGCAAATTACCTAAATAGCCTCTTTTAAGAGTTGTCTGGATGAAAAATGAAAGGAAAATTAGCCCACAGAGAATTTAGATAATTTGTCTATATTGTACAGCATCTGGATACAACATCAAAATATCCACTTGATTTCTTCTTAATTAAATATATTCAACCTAAAATTCTGTAAGAGTGTATACTGAAAAAGTGAAGTCATTCTAGTAATCTTCTTGCAATATATTAAAGATCTCATGATTTCTTTAACGAAGCTATTCCGTCCTCTGGTGCAGATTACAATCCTTCTTGTGAGGGGTTAATGTTCTTGATACAACTTGGGGTCTTCATGAGGATCAATCAACAAAATTCATAATTCAAATGGCCAAATCTCTGGTTATCATTAGTGACTGCTTTCAAAGACAGAAAGAAAACCAAATTCCCTTTCTTCTTTCTTAAAATGGTGATGCAGTAGGATAGCCAGGCAATACAAATTAAATTCAGTCTTGTAAGGCATGACTTTAAACCTCCTATGCTCAGTCAAGAATTTTCAAAGATCATAATAATTCTACTCGCAAAAAAATGCAAAATGATTATGCAAATAACATATGACTAAAATATCAGTTAATTAGGTGCAGCAGTGAATGCAGGACTATAGATCTGGAGTCAGGAAGACCAGAGTTCAAACTCATTCTCAGACATTTACTGTCTGTGATGCTGAGCAAGCTACTTAACCTATTTGACTCAGTTTCCTCATCTGTAAAGTGAAGATAATGACACTTACTTCAAAGAGGTTATTGTTAAGATAATATTTGTAAAATGCTTTGCAAACCTGAAAGCATAATATGTTCATTAATTATAATAAATGATATTAATAATTAATGCACAATATTAATCATTATTATGCTTATCACAAGGGCATTATGGTCAATTTGTAGGACAAAGGTCAAGCAAGACCAAATGCCAAGGTAAGTTTACTAGAAACATATGGCCTAGAGGGCTAAGGTCATAGAATCTCTCCTACTTTTACAGATGAGGCAGATAGGGCCCAGAAAGGTAAAGTGACCAAAACCTCATAGGCCTGGAATTTTAACTTTGGTCCTTTGGTGCTAGAGCAAGTATTTTTTTTTTTGTTATACCAACCATCACTTCTTGTTTCAAGGCCTTTCCTGATCCCCTTAGCCGCTAGCACCTTTTTCTTCAAATTTGTCTTGTATCTTTTGTCTATTTTTATTTTTTTGTATTTACATCTCTGTACACACCTGCTTTCCCCTTTATTAGAATGTAAGCACCTTGAGATCAGAGACATTTATTTTTGCTTTTGAATCCCTAGCTCACAATCACATAGCTGTAAGCTCTCCTTTTAAAAAAAAATGATTGATTTTATTTTTACTTTATGGAATAAAACAAGCATTCCCATAACATAGTATAATAAAAAAGATGATTGCACATGTAATTGTACATCTATTATGTACAACTTGCTATTCCTTTAAAATATATAATAAACTTATGTAACTTTTTTTCCTTTTTTTTCTTTTTCCTCCCTACTCCTGCCCTAGAGATGGCTACCATTAGACACAAAAAAGTATATACATACATATATATGCATATGTAATAAACATACATATATGTGTAAAATCATTCTAAGCATATTTCTGTCTATCAGTTCTTTGTAGGTAACATCTTCCTTCATGTGTCCTTTGTAGTTCACATGTCTGTTTATGAGTCAAAATGGCTTAGTCGCTTGAAGTTTTTCTTAAAACAATATTGTTGTTACTGTATACAACATTCTCTTGGTTCTGCTCATTTCACATTTCATTATTTCATGCCAGTCTATCCATGTTTTTCTAAGATCTTTGATCTCATCATTTCTTATAACTCAGTAGTGTCCTATCACAATCATACACTACAACTTTTTCAAACAAACAAACTTATTCCTTTTTTCTCCTTTTACACAGAAAAATCGTCTTTGTATCCCCAGTTAGCCTGACATATAGTAAGCGGTTAATAAATGCTTGTTGACTGATTGGTTGATGGATATTAAATCATTCTCCTCCTCTGAAGCCTGCACAGAGAAATGAATTTTAACTTTTTTGAGTTAAGAACTTTTTTTAAGTCAAAGAAAAAGTTGTTGAGTTTATAAAAGAATTGTGGTAGAGAGAAGAATTTTCCTGGATTCAGAATTAAAGAGGTGAATTTGAGTCATGTCTCTGCCCACCACTATTTAACCCAAGCCAAGTCAATAAGCATTCATGAAGAGCTTATTGGGTGCCAGGCCCTATGCTAAGCACTGGAGCTACAAAGAAAGGCAAAAGACAGTCCCTGTCCTTGAGGACCTCACAGTCCGATGAGGAAGACAACAAGTGTGTATAAAGAAGCCATATACAAGATAAATTTTGTGTTATAACACAAAATTCTGTATCCTTCAGTTTTCCTTCCAGATCCTGCTAGGGAAGACAGGTGGAGTAGTGGATGGAGCATCCAGCCTTAAGTCAGGAATACCTCAGATCTGGCCTCAGATACCAGCTGTGACCCTGAACAAGTCACTAAGCCCCATTTGCCTCACTTTACTCATCTGCAAAACGAGCTGGAGAAGGAAATACAAACCACTCCAGTATCTTTGCCAGGAAAACCTCAAATGGGGTTACAGAGTCAGATATAACTGAAAGAATTTAGCAAGTATATGTGTATGTGTACACACACATGCACACATATACTTGAATATACTTCATTATAGCTTAATTTCCTTTGTAATCCTCTGTATTGTATTTTATGCATTTAAAAATATAATTTTAAGAAGTCCAGAAGTTTTACCAAACTATCAAAGAAGCTGATAGAACAACAAAAAAAGACAAAACCCCACAGACTGCAAGGCTCCAATGCTGCATTTCAAAGTCTAGAAGCAAAGGAACCATCAGCCTCAAAATTAAAACAAAAGGAAACAACAGACCTCCTGTTTCTTTTTATTTTAAAAGACAATGCCTCAGGCTGCAACTGAGAGACATTCTGAGTTTCTGTGTTGCAAGTAGAGCAAATTTAAAGATTTTGCGGATGCTATAAATAGGAAAGCTTCTCTTGCTTTTCACTAGAGAAGATAATTACTCTACATAGTAGTGAGCACCTAGACCTAACTAGGAGTGAGTCTTCCAGCAGCTGATATCTAAAAATTTCCATAGAGGATGGGTTTTAAGGTGAGATGAGATACATGAGCTAGTGTCCAGAACCAAGGCAGAACACCTTGAAGGAAAGTTCTAGTGTTAGAAGTTAAGGGCCCTTTTAAAATTTCAGGTTATCTGCCAGAAGAGGAGCTGACCAAGGGATTACTCCCCTCCCCAGAAACTTTCAGTCCTTTTTTATTGCCCATAGGATAAATTATTGCCTCATAGGGTCACATGTTTAGAATTGGAAGTGACTTGAGGGGTCATCCAATTGAACTCCCTCATTTTGCTGTTGCTGAAACAAAACCCCTGATAAACAAAGAGATGTATACAGTGGCCCACAGAAGGCATTTAGGTAGAGTAGTGGATAGAGCTTTGAGCCTGGAGTCCGGAGGAACTGAGCTCACAAGCAACCTCAGAAACTATCTGTATGATCCTGGACAAGTTTCCAAAATGGGTATGATCGTGGCACCCATCTCAAGGCTTGTTGCTAGGATCAAATAAGATGAGATTGTTAAAGTGCCTAACACAGAACCTTGCATGTAGTAGACGCTTATTCCCTACCCCCTTTATCTAGAGCTAGAAGAGATCCTAAAAATCATCCATCTTTTTATTGTACAGATGAGGGAACTCAGGCCGTGAGAGGCCAAATAACTTGTTCAGTGTCACACAGGTAGGAAGGAAGTGACTGGAAAGATTCAAGATTAATAAGTGCATTAAACAGAAGTGGAGGCCTTCACATACTAGCCCAGTCGTTTGAATGGTACACTAACTTTCTTTGGTTTTGTCCCCTGAAATTCTATAGTACTCCCCTGGTCTCTCTCTTTTTTTTGTTATTTGGGTATTTCTAGCTTGTATTAAATTTGACTTTCCTGGTAACTCAGATCCGTCCTGCCTCTTATTTTATCCTTTCGATTTCTCCCATGCAGAAGAGCTATGTGGCTTATCAGTTCCCTTCAATGCCCCAGACTGTTTCACAGACTGTTTCCTCCTTCAATTGCTTGAAACTACTCCCTCTATCCTAGATTCTGAGGAAATTAGGGGATCATGGACCACCAGTGGCCAGGAATTACCAAGTCCTATTCTCTGTGGCATCAACTGCACAATGAAAAGTAAAATTAGGGGTGTGACTAATGCAGTACATACGACCACTGTATGGTTCAATGATCATTTGGCATTACTACACAATCCACATGGCTGTATGGAAACCACATCAATAGTAAAGACTGCCAGTTATAAATCCTGGGGATGTGCTTAGCCTGCTGTTCTCTGCTTGGCTACCTCTTTATAGACACAGCCAATAAATTTCTTTGAATTAAAAACCTCTTAAACATGTTCCAACTTGGATCAATTCATTTAAGGATATCAATGTATGACTATTATTTTCTCAACAATTTCTTTCTTTTGAATGCTCTGGGGTTACTTAAAATCAGAAATGAATGAAAGAGAAAAACCTCCTTCTATAACATTTGCAAGCTGCAGAAGTTTAGAGTGGTTTGTAGACAATGCTCATCAATTTAGAGGTAAAAGTAAATTTAGACATTATTTAGTCCAATTGCCCCATTTTATAGATGAGGAGCTAAAGCCTAGGGTTTAAATGACTTATAGGAAGTACAGGCTTCCTATACCAGGTCCTTATAGTTCAAATCCTATATACTTACATGTTTGTACAGATGTACTACAGTCATGGTTTTGCCCTTAATCTCTATTGCTTAAGGAGAATTTTTCTTTTAGAAAAGGTCCCTTTTTCGTCTTTTGCTTTGGTACAGACTTGTGGTTTTGTCAGAATCTGAAACTCCTGGGTGTGTAGAAACTCTCCTGCCAATGTAGACTACCTACTCACCTAGAAGTTATGGTTTTAGCCTCTTGTGGCACTAAGGGAAAAAAAATGTTTTAATTCTGTGTTTTGTTTTTACTCTAAAAAATATTTGCAAGATTACTCGATCTCTAGGAGAGGTCTTTTGTAACAAAACAAAATTATTAAATTCAGCTAGAAATGCAGCGTCCTCAAAGAAATTAAATGACAAGCAGAGTCATATAGGCAAAATATATCAAAGGCATGACTTGAACCTCGGTTTTTTTTTAAAATTTTTTCTCCACCACTGTGTTACCTCTCACATATCTTTGTTAAATACAATATTTTCTATGGAAAAGCTTTTCGAATGGCAAGCAAGTAGTGGAAGATTTACATGCATTGATGCAGAAAGAAGTAGAAGAACAAATGACACATTTAAAAATTATAAATATGAAGAATAACAGAAAAAGTAATAATGCAAGATAATGATAATGACCAAACTTTGTAGTGTGCAGTTGAGAAAAAAAAACAAACACTTTCTTCTCCTAATTGCAGGTAACAGGGGAGGGCATTATGAGTGCAGAATGTCATCGGTCGTTATCAACTATTGTTGACGTGTTGGCTAATTTGCTGCAGTGAATTTTTTCTTCTTTCTTTTTTAATCTATTTTACAAGGAATGGTTCTTTGAGTAAGGGTAGGAGCCAGGGAAGCTCTATTCAGAAATGAAGGGATCAAAATTAAAGAAACAAAAATCAATAAAATAGAGGTTCTTTTCCTTCACTAGACCAGGTCTGCACAAAGTGTAGCCCACGGGCCACTTGCAGCCCACCAAAAGATTTCCGGCAGCCCATGAAAAATGTAGAGGATGTAAAAAAAAAGTAAAGATGTAATGAGTGTTTTGTCCATGCCCTTCTTAACCTGCCTTCCACTAGTCACTATTGGGCCCACTGTGTAACTTGTTGGGTGGGTTGTCCCTGGGCGCTCTCTTCTGTCACATGATCAGCAGCAACCAACCATCATCAGTCTGTCCATAGTGTGAGAGCAGTGACAGTCCTATCTTTTTACTGTGCTTTCAATCCTTACTGGTGTTGAACAGGGACAAAGAGTGCAGCCATGCCACCAATGCAGCTGATGCCCACTATATGATGAGCCGGGAGGGCTTCTTCCTGTCCCTCACTGAGCGGTCACTCTCCAAGTTCCATGAGTGTCTGGAGTCTCTCCAAGGTCAGACGCTCAGTTCAGTATTTTTTGGTATGTGAGCAGTTGCTGTAGAGACTTTTTTGGTGCTAACATTAAAGTTTTGGAGGTGACTTTGTAAAATGGGTGATATAAAGAAATGGAAGATAGAGTGTTTAATCTGGAGTAGACAAATAGATATTTGTTTACTTACACAAGAGACAAAATACTGTGCCTTGTTTGCTGAGAAGTAATAGCCGTACAGAAAGAATACAATCTTTGTTGCCATTTTAAATCAAAACACCCTGACTTAAGCAATTTGGACACCAATGAAAAGCAAATTAAAGCATTCAAATTGTTGAAAAATCTCAATGGGGAATAATGGTTTTTTAAGAAAGTAAACTCAGAAGATCAGGCAGCTACTAAAGTTTCAGATCTCTAAGGAAATCAATTTCAAACATGATTCATGATGAGTAAGAGAAACTGATTGCTGACAAGAAGCATAATACATTCCATTAACTAAATGTAAACAGTAAGAAAATTTGAAAAATATATTAAAACTTGTACCACTTAGCAAAGTAATTTTTAACATTATTATGATTTCATGATAAAAATCTTATGTAATAAATATAATTAATTGATTTTAATTGAAACTTCCCTTTTTTAAAAATGTCATTTATTTGCAAAATAGTTTAATCACTAATTATACCTTTATTTGGAAAGTGAGATGCTGAAAACCTATCTGCAGCCCTGAAGGAGTTTAGCCTGTTTTAATTTTGGCTCCTACCTATTGCCAAGTCTTGCGGATGCGCACTACATCTATGATTTCAGCAGTATTAGGAGCTCCCTGCATATAACTTCCCCTACCACTGTAAACTGGTGCTTGATCATTAACTTAGAGTCTTAAACAATACCCACAATCCTGCCCAAAAAATGTCAGGCTCTGATATAGTAACATTTACATGTTTCACTGAGAGTGCAGATCCATAGACTCTTAAAGAATCAGTCCCCAAATAGACATATACTTTGTGACCTTCTCATATAAATGTGTGGTGGTAATGAGGTTTTTTTTCATGATTTGTGAATTTGGGAGTCTTAGGATTGATATTACAAGAAGGAAGGTGGAAGAAAGTGAATTCTCCATCATAGTTTTACCATCTTCCAGGTGTATCATCACTTAGTCACTCCAAGGAGTTGATAAGAAAGGAGACTATTTTTTACTAAGGAAATGAGTGGAGTGTGTGTGTGTGTGTGTGTGTGTGTGTGTGTGTGTGTGTGTAGTAATATGTATTTTTAAAAGACCCAGAAAATGGAAATTACAATCGAAAATCTGTGACCTTGGTTTGGCGCCAGGAGGTGGCCCAATTCTTCTATTGTGTGGATGCAGCTGACTTTGGCACAGGAAACAATCAGTGAGGCCTCCTAATCCCTGCCTCCCCCTCTTTCTCTGGAAAACAAAGATACAGAATAAAATGAAGTATTCCCTCCTGGACCTTCTTTAGGACTCTCTCTGCCTTTAGATCCCTAGGCTTGCGGGTCACTTTCCTTAATGTGCCCCTCAAAGCAGAAAATAGGATGAAATGATGATGAGATCATTCTGTTCTTTTGAAACACAGACCTTATTTTTTTATAATGTCTTTTTTGGGACAGAGAATCCAGTTAAAGGTCCATGATCTGTGTTTGTAAGCAAAGTCCTGGATTGTCACAGTGACCCTTCATCCTGTCCATGAACATTCAGATTAATCGTGATGGCAAATAACAATGAAAATGATAGGCATAGTTACCTTTTCTACAAATTTGCAAAGCACTTTCTATATGTTATCTCATTTGATCCTCTCAACAAAACTGTGAAGTATGTCCTATTGATTAAATAAATGTCTGTTTAAATTAATTGAGTACCCATTTAAATAGATTGAGAAGGAAACTTAGAACATTGAATCTTAAGCTTTTTGGGCACTGGACCCCTTTGCAATGATATGGATAGTATAGTATGGTGTGGTACAGCATAGTATAGTATGGTATAGTATTGTATAGTATAGCATAGCATAGTATAGTATAGTTCAGTTTTAGTATAGTATAGTATTGCAAATGATATTTATAGTGTTAAAAAGTCTTAGTATGATTATGAAAATTGTTCTTATCTCATAGATACCCTGAAGTAAATAACCAATATAATAGTGACTTTATCTGGCAACATATACAAACTTCTGCCCCTGTTTTCTCTTGCCTGTCTATGGGGAAAAGACAAATCTTCCATTTTACAAATGAGAAAACCGAAAATAGGAACATTTTTATGACTTAAAGTCATACAACTAGAAGTAACAGATATCAATCACTGAAGTTCAGAAGACAGAAGATACCACTTTATTACAGGAGTTTAGCACCTAATTAACAAGAATAATTAGAAAACTTCAAAGCCTATTAAATGATTTCTCAGCCATCAGCATATTTCAGAATCACCAGCTAAGATGATGATAATAGAACAGGATATGGAACCATTAACTTTGATTCTCAAGCCAGGGTTCTTTCCACTACACCAGTGGTATCAAAGTCAAATAGAAGTGAGAAACCACTAAGTGATTAGCAAAGGATCCCTGAAGCTACATATTAACTTAGAAAACCACATGTTAACATTATCTATGTTTTATTGCAATTTTTATTTATTTTGTTAACTATTCCCCAATTATATTTTAATATGGTTCAGATTGCACCACATTTGGCTGGAGGCCAGTGTTTTTGACACCTCTGCAGTACACCTATATACAGCTTATAAAACTGTCATTCATTAAACAAACTTTACTGAATAAGTGGTTTCTCCATAAGCAGGAGATCAGATAGGCAGAATTCATTTGCTGTTCAATCATTTTCCAGTTATGTCCTACTCTTCATGACCCCATTTGAAGTTCTCTTGGCAAAGATACTAGAGGGATTTGCCATTTCCTTCTCCAGCTCATTTTACAGATGAGGAAACTGAGACAAACAGAGTTCAGTGACTTGCCCAGGGTCAGACAGCCAGGAAGTATCCGAGACCAGATTTGAACTCAGGAAGATGAATCTTCCCTGCCTTCAGGTCCAGCACTTTGCCACTCAGCTGCTGGAATATGGTCTCAAATATAAAAACCTTGAATATTACTTTGATTGAAATATAGATCATTGTATGGGTCAGAGCCATTAAGGTAACTTCCACTTAAAGCAATACTATACTAAAGAACTGTTAGACTTATTTAAAATGGTTGTGCCATCACTATGAGCAATGATAGGCAGACTTTCTTTGATTTAAGTTTGAGTTGACAAAGGAGAAAAGAAAGAATGCTTCATTCTCATCAATGTTAAAGCAACCCTGTCCCTGTTCTTAAACAGGTTTCTATGAAAAGTCACTGGAAGGAAATGAATCCTAAAGCGATGCCAGGGCTCTTACTGTGTCTCTCTTGGGTCTGGTACATTCAGCTGATGGTTCATAAGAGCCTCAGCCATGTTGACTGTCATCATTGAATGCCATGGGGTGAGAGAAATAAAACACACAAGTTAACTGCAGCTGGGATGCCCAAGATAGACTGTAGGGAAATGAACATTGCCAAGGCTATGGGATCACTTTGCCTAGCCCAGGTTCTGTGGCTTGAGAACAGAAGAGGGGATTTGGAATAGTCATTGTGGGTCACGGCATAGGGATCAATCCTGGGATGGATCTGTGATCCGTCAGTGTAGGCACTCCTCTCTTGATATGGCTTATAAACCATCCATACATCTTTATCAATCAGTCAGTCAATAAATATTTGTGGTTGTGTACTAAATGGCAAATTGGATAGAGTCCTGAGCCTGAAGCCAAAAAGACTCATCTTCTTGAGTTCAAATCTGACCTCAGAAACTTATAAACAGGGTGGTCCTAGGCAAGTCACTTAACCTTGTTTGCCTCGGTTTCCTCAATTGTCAAATGAGCTGAAGAAGGAAACAGCAAACTGCTCCAGTATCTTTGCCAAGAAAACTCCAAATGGGTTCATGAAGAGTCAGACATGACTGAAATGACTGAACAATAAAAAGATTAGAAATAGGGAGAATGGATTGATAAAACCCAGGACTATTATTCTATGATTCAAGCTTTTAGGAATAATACCATTTTGTGTTTCCTTGACCATGCTTTTGTTGGACTTTTGTCATCCAAATGCTTCATATCTGACTATTCCAACTTCAAATGAGATATTCATACAGATACTGATTTAAGTTCTGGAATACTCAAGTTTTTCGATAAAAAACAGAATCCAGATTTTAGAATTTTTTTTTCTAAAAAAAGGGAATTATCAGTAAGAAAAGATTCTAAATAGTCCTTAAGTTAGTGGGTATCTAAGTAACCAAAATGAAAGTTAAGCTTGGGTCCATAATGCTTTTTACTCAAATCTTTTCTTGTTTCAGCACTAGGTCTGAGTGACAAGAGTTCATTTAAAACACCCACTTGCAAGGGGCAGGCTCATCTGATAGGTAGACTCATAACTCTGGTAGGGTTTCACCTTTATTGAGCGAAGCAGCCAATGCTGGGGATATTTTTGCCATGTATTACATAGTTTTATAGGCTCTTTTCAAAATGCAACAGAAAAAATGAAGACTTAAAAGACTCCTCTACGTTACTGAAGTAGTATTCTTTTGAGATTACATAACAGTTAAGGCTACAGCCTCTGTAACTTAGTTGCCTTGTTTTCATTATCTCCTTTTCTATTTCATGAAAAGATAATTTACTTCTAGAGAAATATGTCAGTCATGAAGACTGAAAGATTTAGTTTACTAACAAGGTGTTAGCAGGAAAAATGGTGTAAGTTTTGATACAGAGGCCTACGGCTCTTCGGAATTAAGGACTACTCAGTCAAACCTGTCCTGACCAGAGAATGGACATTTCAGTTTGTGGATGTTCTGTACTTGGGACTGGTGACCTTTACAGAGTGGTGGGCCAAGATTCCACCCCTTTTCTTCTGGTGTACCCCATTCTTCCTCTTCTTCCCTCCCCCAAGAAGTTTTTTATAATATACCTATCATCATCAAAAGTAATGCCCTTGAGCAATATTATCTTCTAGATATTTTTAACAAGAACTATTTTATAAACAAACATTTGCTTGACTTCCTCCCTGCTATTTACCTTGCAACCCCAACCTCCACCCAAGAAAAAACTAGAATATTATAATGAGCAATTATAAGAAATCTTAAATTGTATCATTTTTATATCATAGGGGTTTTCTTCAAATAAGAGTTATATAGGGTAAATGATGAATATGGCATAGATAGAGTTCTTGGTTTTGAGCAACAAAGGCCCTGCTTAAATCCACATCCCCTCACACACACCCTGTTGCTGATAAGTCAACCTCCACATGACTCAAGCAACTATCTAAGACATAATTATTGAGTTGTGGGGTGGATCATATCTACCTTGGCAAAGAGAGTTCCTACGTAAATAATTCTATCACACATTTTTTAAAGACATACAGCATAAAAAGAGAAAATGATACTTAAAAGTTTACAAAGTTCTTTAAAACTTATGAGGTGCTTTTCAAATATTTTATTCTCACTATATCTCTAGGAAATCGGTGCCATTTATGTCTTTATTTTACAGACAGAAGTGAAGTGACTTAATAGGCTAATACAGGTAACAACTGTCTGAGGCCAAATTTGAACCAAGGTCTTCCTAAGTGCAGGTCAACACTCTATCTCTTGTGCCACCCACACAGGCATTACTTTTTAAGCAGAGTTGTATATGCAAAGGTTCTGTTTTTCTCAGTTTCCTCAAATGTATAATGAAGATAATAATTGCACGTACCTTCCAGGGTGTTTGTGAGAGTCAAATAAGATAAATTTGTAAAGTTCTTAGTACAGTGCCTGGAACACAGTAGGTGCTTAATAAATGCTAGTTGATTGAATGGGAGTTTGATTGACCAAAGAACTCCTAGATCCTCTATCCCCAACCTTATCAGGTCAATTACAATAAACAAGCTACTGAAGAATAGATATTTTGTCCCCATGAAAACTATTCATTTTATGAAGAATTCTCTTCTTTTACCTTCTCTAATGAAAAAACAATAATATCTGAAATTTCTGTAGTTTTCAGAGTGCCTAAATACATAAAGACAGCAACGATCAGTGCATGCAGCTAGGTAGCACAATGGATGTAGTGCTGGGACTGGAGTCGGAAAAATTCATCTTCATGAGTTCAAATCTGGCCTCAGACATTTACTAGCTGAGTGACCCTGGGGATGTCACTTAACCTTGTTTGCCTCAGTTTCCTCATTCATAAAAGGAGCTTGAGAAGGAAATGGCAAAGCACTCCAATATCCTTGCCAAGAGAACCCCAAATGGTGTCACAAAGAGTAGGACATGACTGAAAAACAACTAAACAACATAGCAAAGCTCACTTTCAGTTAAGTTCTTGATCACTGAGCTAGTCCCATATCTCAAAAATTCTACTATCCCTTGCTTCACTCTGTAAAAATCACCTTGAAGATGTTCGCCAAAGGATTGACTCTTCCTCTTCGTTTCTCTATTGTGGCCCCTTCTATCTTGACTAGTCTCATTCTCATCTAATGTCCCAAGATTTGGACACAAATCCAAGATTTGGACAACAAATCCATGAAGGCAATCTTGCAAAGACCTAATAAAAAGTATACACTGATCAACAGGAGTTATGTTGGATCACTTAAGGGAACTATTTCTATTGCATGAAGCGATGATTATTTCTAAAGGAAATGGAGATAGAAATGAGTTTATCTGCAAGTTTTGCACCATTGTGACTATGCAATGAATTCCAACTCTTTCAGGGAAGTTGGAGATTAGCCTGATGATGGCATGAGAGTCAATGGTGGCCTTCATAAATTGAAGAAGAAAGTTCCAGTAGCTGTCAATCCACATATCATTGGAAATCGTCATTGTACATGCCATCAACTGCCTACCACTAGTTCATACTCATTGGTCCTCTTGTACCTCTTAGTCTCTGCACTTTGGGGTCCTATTTCTGGTCTTTCCCATTTCTTTCAGAGAGGAAGAGCAAAGATAACAGCTGAAATTCAAAGTAATCAATTCAGCTCCTTGTTTACTACTCTGGGAATAGACTTGACAGAGGAGTCAGTTTGAACTAATAGATAAGATGAGGTTTGGGCATTATGTAGGAATTTCAATAATCCATTCTTTCCCCACTCCACAGACATGCAAGATTTGCCTGTAAGTAAATCTCCAGATGCTGGGAGCTGAAACTGCCAATTCAGTTCCCCACAGTATTTTTTTTCCTATGCGCTCTTGGAATAAGCCCCATTATTCTGATCAGAGATGTGTATAGCATTCCCTGGGTTGGTTACTTTTAAGCTAACTCTTCCACTTCAGAATTAAATAACATTGTAGATCTGGTTTACCTTCCAGAAGCTAATAAGGGCTGAAAGGCTATACAAAGGAGTTATGTCCACCACGGGGAGTTTTTCTGAAAGGTATTTTTAAAGGAGTCAGTCTGGTGCAGTGTTTCTCCCAGTGAGCGTCCTGCCTCTCAAGAGCGTCAGATGGACTAATAGCCAAGAATCTCTAGGGAATGTGGCAAAGTGGTTAGAACACTTACCTTAGGATCAGAAAGACCTGGATTCAAGTGCCTTTGACACATATTGGCTGGGTGATGATGGTCAGAGCATTTAACCTTTATCAGAGTAGAAGTTATAGAGTAAGTACTGATCTCCATTAGTAGGGATTCTCCTCACTGAAAGTTCTCCATACTAATAAATCACAGATTTCTTGTTCTGTCATTTCAGTCATGTCCAATTCTTTGTGACATCATTTGGGTTTTTTTGCTTGGCAAAGATACTGGAGTGGTTTGTCCTTTCTTTCTCCAGCTCATTTGACAGAGAAGGAAACTGAGGCAAACAGGGTTAAGTGACTTGCCCACAGCCACACAGCTAGGAAGTTTTTGAGGCTGAATTTGAACTCAGATCTTCCTGATTTCAGTCCAGGTACTCTATCCATTTAGCCATCTAGATGCCCAAAATCACAGATAGACTAAAAAAACCCCCACAAAAATAACTTGTTATGCAATAATGATATGTATATCTTCTCCTTGCTACAGTATAGGAGCTAGATAAATATGAATAACAATTAATAAGTACATTTATTTAGTTGACACTATTATTTACTATTAATTAATTTGAAATCTTGGAAGACCAGATTAGGTCTGAACTGGTCAGGAGGGAAAGGGCCACCTTAATTATTAGTAAAAATTTGTTGTAGTTAATTCAAGCTGTGGGAATTGCAATAAAATGTATGAAGGAATTGCCCTGCTTGAGTTGGCTAATGGGCAACATTTCTCCAATGTTCCCTTCCCTTGACCCCTACCCCCACTGCTCCTATAACATCCATTCCCAGTTTGGTCTTCAGATCTTTTGGCTCTGGCCTATTTCTTTCCCTTATTTGAGATTGGGGAAATTGATGCTATGGGACCTGAGCCACTGAGGGGAGAAGGAAGAAAGGGGGGAGTTGAATCACCTAGCGGGGCAAAGTCGTTAAAATTAATTAATTTAGCTCATATTGATTTAGTTTTGTAGAATCATGATTTCAGTGGCTAGTCTGTTTTTGCTGCTAGGTCTCTGTGTGCTTACTATAGCTAGATTATAAATTAAGCTGTAGGAGTTCTTATTGATCCCCAAAGGTTTTCTCTAATAGCTTCTGTGGTTGAAATAAATACACAGAAGAAACAGAATTCAAAAAGAGAGAAGTAGGTGGGACCCCTTTGTTCAGAGCCTGTCAAAGTTCATATATATAAGAAGAAAGCTTGATAAGTGGAAAGAGCCCTAGATTGGGAGCCATTGGACTAATCTGGAACCCTACTTACCATTTATTATTTAAGTGACACTGAGCAAGTCACTTTCCCCTTCTCACCCTTAGATTCCTAATCTAAAACAGGGCTTTGGACTAGATATCCTGTAAGGGTTTAAGTCAGGCTAGTTCCCAGGTCATAGACATATGTTCAATTCCATTTCTTGGCTAAATTCCTTAGCTTTTCATAATATGTGGAATAGAATATATTTTCATAATATGTGGTATTCCATCTCCATTTGGGAATTTCTATATTTTCAGGACAATTCTGATTCTCAGTTTATCAATATATTTATTTTAGTTTAAATCATCTCATTGCTTTCATTGTGGACTTGCTTAACCCTTGAAATGCTTAAGTATACCATCAGTTCCTGTAATATCCCTTACAATCATTGAAATGTAGTCCTAGGATAAATGGCATAGTGGTTAGAGTACTGAGCTGAAAGTCAGCAAGACCTGAGTTTAGATCCAGCCTTGGACATTTACTAGCTATGTGAATAACTTAATCAGCTTATTAAATTAACTTCTTTCAGCCTCAGTTTCCTCATCTGTAAAATGAGGGTATTAGGCTCAAGAACCTCTAAAGTCCTTTCTAGCTCTCAATCTATGGTCTTAAAAATTTGGTGAAACCAACTTAATTCAGTTTTGTCTAGTACAGTTTCGAAGCTCTGAATCATCTTAGTGTCAGTAGAAGAGTCTGTTTATTTTGTTGTTACAAAATAAAATCATATCAAAAGTATTGCTAATTCCAGGTAATTTCGACATCACTGTATTTTTACTACCTTTCTCATAAGATTATTATTAAGAAAGTGTTTTGAAAACCTGCTAGTCAAACGTACATAGTTATAAATAAATATGTATATGCCTGCGTAAATTGCATAATCTATTATACAAGTTTCAGCTTAAATTCGTAGTATTGCTACCACAGAGTTTTTATAAAAGCACCCTGGGAATTGTACTAGACTTAAAGTCAGAGGACTTGGGTTCAAATACTTCCTGTGGCACATATTTCCTGTGTGGCTTCGGATATAAAACTTAACCTCCTTGGACCACAGATTACTCATCTGTAAAATGAAAGGGCTGGAATAGAAGGTCTCCGAGGTCTCTTCTGCTATAGCTCTAGGTCTGCGATCCTATGAGATTATCTCTTTGCAACTTCTGCCTACAGGATGAATGACCTCTCTGCATCACTAACAGGTAATATCTGTTCTATTTCATTGTTTGAGATGGAGGAGGAAGGGCAGAAGTATAGAATCCCTTCCCTCTTCCTTCCCATCTATCCCCTGCCAATGACATCAATGTCCATTCGTCAGAAGTGATAGGGCAGACAGTAGGAGGATGGTTGGAGCCAACAAAAAGCCAAGGGGAAATAAAGAATGTTACCAGAAGCTTGTGCTGAGCCACAGTTTGGGGAAATGCTTCTGAAAGTGCATCCGAAAAAAAGTCACTTAAAATCCCTAGGAATCTTGGCACCATCTCAGCAAGCTTTGTATTATTTAATTGAGGGACATAATAGATAGAATACTGGTCTTGGAACCGCATGACACAAATTCAAATGCCCCTTATACTTACAGTCTATGGCATGCTGAGCAAGTCACTTAACTTCTATAAGGCTCAATTTCCCATTTTTAAAATGGGAGTGATAATTATATAAATATATGATATTATATTAATTATATTAATATCATAATAGATCATTATATTTAATGCAACATATAATTAATATATTATATGTAATATAAACTAGCACATTAATATGATATATAATATGATGATATGAAATGATAGGATGTAATATAGTATAATATAATATAATTCAATGAAATATAATATAACATCACAACATAATATATAATATTGTATATTACTATATTATAATTATAATATTATATATTATAATAAGTATATAATATATTATCTTATTAGGAATAATATTTGGTTACAAAGTTAACAAACTATATTAGGAAATATTTAACATTTAGGAAAAATAATTATTATTAATATATAATAATTATAATATAATAACATTATATAACATAGAATATAATGATATGTAATATACCATAATATAACAATATAATATCCTCATAGGATTATGAGAAGCAACTCAGCTAATATATCTATTGTGAGTGGATACAGTAGGTGCTTAATAAATGTATATATCTATATCTTCTATCTAACCATCTATCTATTTATCTATCATCTAATCTAGGTGTGTATCAGCTCCTCCAATAGACTATAAGCCATTTGTGGGCAGGAGCAATTTTACTTTTGCCCTTGTATCTTTGGTGTGTAGCACAGTGCTTAGAAAGAGGTAGGCCAGTTAGAACTGGTCCTGTGATTTCACTGGAATAGGGAATTCTTAGAATAGGAAACTCCCCCTAATAATGCAGGTTGGTACCTTCCTTGAAACATACAGTCTCAGAGAATTGCCTAGAGGGCTGACTTGTCACCTGCATCATTTGTCCAGGGACATCTAATAAAAATAGGTGAGAGGCCAGATTTTAACCCATCCCTTCCCAGCTCCAAGGTGAGCATCCATTATGGCATGCTGCCTCTCATGACACATAATGCACTGGTCACATGTTTGCTGATGACAGATTGATTGCAATCTTTAAAAAATGACCTGGATGCCAGTTTGGATGATGATGATTATTAAATTGTGATTCCAAGTTATTTCTTCAGTTTTTCCCATTCTGCTGGCTATCATAAGCAAGGATCATTTGTTTCCTCAGGTAGCCTTTCTAACAGCAGTGACATTGTTCTTCTTGACAGAACAAGTATACTGTGATTCCTTACAAACTGCCATGATTCATCTTTCAGTATTTTTCAAGTTGCTTGTCCTATCACTAAAAGGTCGATTACTAAGTGACGATTTTTTTTAGCGGCAGCAACTCTCAAAATCGACTGCCAAGATGTGAAATGAATTTGTTCTATATTGGTAGTAAGGATCCACTCCAATGAAAGAATGGATTATTTAGAGTCCTGATAAAATAACATCCTTGCACATCTCTCACATGCATCCACATACATACACAGAGATACTCCCAACTATATGTTTTTTCCCCAAGGGTATAAAGAGCCCAGTTTTGTTTCAAGACTGGTAGTTAGCCAACTAACCAAACTAACTACATGCTTAGGGCTAGGAGCAAGGTGAGGTCAAGTGAAAAGAGCTTATGGATAGGATTCAGGAGACTTGCTCCCTCACTAACTTGTTAAGTGATTTCTATTTCATTTACCTTCATATGTTTTCTCAACTGTCAAAAGAGGATCATAATTCTGGCTCACTTACCTCACAGGTGTGGTTTTTCTTCCCTTTCTAAGAATCAAATGAGAACATAAGATCAGAGACTTAGAATTGGAAGGGAACATAAAGATCACTTCGTCCTAGCTCCTCTTTTTCTTAATGAGGAAATTAAGACCCAAGGTAGTTAATTGACTTGCCAAAGGTCACACAGGTGGAAAGATGCCAAACTGGGATTTGAAACCTGGTCCTCCCACTTCAAATCTAGTGCACTCTTTACATTTTGCAAAACTAAGAGCCCAGTATGAATGAAGGGTATTATTATAGCCGCCGTACTGCTAAGAAAGTTAATTTTGTTTTATGTAGTATGAAGTAGGATGGATTGGAGCAAGTAAGAAAGGAGAGTAATAGGAAGGAGGACTAAAGAAGGGGAAATGCAAGGAGACGTCAAATTTTGGAATCTATGTCAAACCTTGGAAAACTATTTGTTTATTTGCTTTCAAATGAGGGATGTTACCACTTGAAAAGGAGAGAGAGTTGTAAAACAATATAAAAAAAATCCTAGCCTAAGGGGAGGGAAGCACTCCCTGCTAGGGTTTTGTTGTAGGACCTTCTTGATCTTGAAAGAATCATGTTAAAATAGCCAGAGATGCAGTTTAAGGTAGCAGAAAGAGCACAGGCTTTTGAGTTAGAAGATATGGGTTTGAGTTCTAACTGTGTGTGACCTTGCAAACTGCCTGACCTCCCTAGGTCAGTTTCCTTGTCTGTGAAAGTGGGATAAAAATACTTGCATTGCCTGCCTCACACTATGGATGTGAGGAAAGTGATTTGTAGCTCTTGAAAAGTTAGAGATGAGCTATTGTTGATTCTCACTGAGTCTCAGCAGATAACTAAGTTCTTATTATTGAAAATTAAGCCCAACAGGTGAATATTATAAGGAAACAGAATTTAGTTCATCATAAGGAACACATTTTTAATAATTAGAGCTGTCCAGAAATTAACGGGCTACTTTGTGAGTCAATGAATGAACGATGAACTGAGTGGAATCTGTCTTCTGTTTCAACTAGAAATGGTGCTTAAAAGATCTTGTGAGGAAAATAAAACAGCACCAATAATGATACAGTCTGCATTTCCAGGGACCTTCGAGATTTCATCCAATCTTTGTGCTTTTCTCCTTTGAACGATCTGCAGATCACTCTTTTTAAAACAAATATACCCTTAAACACATTTTAGGAATCAGAGGACAAACTATTTGATTCCTTGAAGTCTGAGTGGTTTGCTTCCATCTTTGACTTCTCCAAAGCTGGCAAGCCTGGTCATGTGCCTGGCTGACCTCCCAGTACCACCTACTTCCACTCCATAAGAAGCCATGAGATCCCACCCAAAGGAGTCAGTCCTTCCCCCGAAACAATGAGCAATTCTTCCAAGATACAACTGGAGCACTGTTGCCATGGCACAGGAAGGCCTGATAAGATCTCCCAGCCACAGCGTTCCTTTGTGTCAGCAGACGCAAGTGGGATGTTCCTTCTTCGGCTCTGACAGAGTAAAAGAGGAAGCAGGCCTCGAAACACAATGTTCATTGAAATTGGCTTTCATCTGAGGAATCTCATGGCAGCCCAGCCTAATGATGTGCATTGGGTCTGCAGCTGAGCTCTCCTGATGCATTTCCTCTGTTTGTTCCAGCGAGACAGGCAGCACCTTGACGAGTCTCACTCTCTTACTAGGTAAAGGGCACGGCATTGTGCTGGGCAAAGGATGATGTGACAGCTTGTCTCCAGTGAGTCTAGTGACTGGAAGGAAAATTAAAAATAAAACACAAGACAACCAATTCCTGAGCTTGGAAGCTCCAACATGGAGCATTATTTCTATTAGCAAGGAAATTGTCGTTTACCCCCAATGACCAGCAAATGCTTAATAAACCAAAGTTTTGTTAATGGAAAAAGGCCGCTATTGTCAGGGCCATGCATCCTTTAAGACCCTGGAATGCATAGAGCTATGCTGTTGGCAAATCTAGCCCAAATAATGTCACTTAGCAATTCATTTTGATGGTAATCCATCTACACAGCTCAAACACAGTAAAGTCTCGTTGCAATTCTGACCGAGACTGCCCTTCATTCTGATATTTTTCTCCTTCCATTTAATTAAATTCAATTCAACAGGCATTTTTAAGTACCTACTATGTGCCAGAATCTATGCAAAGTGTTGAGGATATAAAGACAAAAATGAAATCATCCTAGTCTGGAGGTGGGTGGGTTACATTTTACTGGGAGAAGCATTATGTACATAGATATGTTATTGCAAAATTTATTTTAAAAAATACAAATAAATTTTGGAAGGGGTTACTAACAACTAGTAACTTTTTTTTGTCATGGACCCTTTTGGTAGTCTACGGAAGCCTATGGATCCCTTCTCAGAATAATGCTTTTACATGAATAAAATACATAGAATTACTAAGGAAACAATTATTTTGAAATTCACTTATCAAAATGTTTTTTTAAATGGAAAAAAATGTATAAGCCTTAGGTTAAGAACCACTGAATTGAAGTAGAGGAATGAAGAAAGGTCTTTTGTAGAGGATGGTATGTGAATAAATTCTTGAAAGGATCTAAAGATCTAAAGAGGTAGAAGGGAACAGGGAAAGCATTGATGGTAGCAAAGGCATATCTGTACAAAAGTACAGAGGTGGGAGATGAAATATCCTAATCAGAGAGTGTCAAGGATCCAGTTTGACAGGAAAATAAAATGCAGGAGGAAAATGTAATCAGGCTGGGAAGATGGACTTGGACCAGATTATGAACAACTTCAAATGCCAAACAGGATTGACATTTTATAAATTGGCATTAATAGAGAACTATTGAAGCTCCTTGAAGAGGTGAATGATGTGGAATGATCTGTCTTGCTCTGCCTGTTATGTTTACATGCTGATACAGTACATGTAGCAACATGCATCCAAGATTCATCTACTGAGATTTCTAGATAGTTGAGGCCGTTTGGGGGCAGATTTCAAAAAAAAAAACCCTTTTTTTCCAAAAAAAACCATTTTCCCTTGAAGAAGATCTTGTGAATCAATTTAATGTGCAAGAAGATATAGTATAATTTATCTAGACCCTTTCATGGCAAATGAATGGTGCTAAGATATCTTCCTGGGCATTCATATTTTTGTTTATCCAATTAGTTTCTTTCACAATAGGTCCAATAGAAAATAATCTCCTTTATAGTTGGCACTATTGAATTTTTGTCATAGTGTCTAGTACAATGACAGGCACATAGTATACACTTAATACAAGCTTGTTGAATAAATGAATGAATTATATCTAAATTAAGGTTGCATTGTGCTTTCATTGAATCCTTTCTGAACTGAAACAGAAAACCCCTTACATGCTAAATTACTGAATGTAATTAATATAAGAAATATTTATCTTATGCAGACTATATATATATTTAACATCTATATATAATATATTAAGTATATATTAAATATATACTTAATGTATATTTATATTATTATACATTATTTATATTTAATTTATATTACATACATATTAATATGTTAGAAGAAATAATTAATATAATAAAACACACCACTCTATACCTCCTTTTTATTTACCACCTTTAACTTCTTACCTTATTGGGAAAAACGGAGTCCATATTTTCTCTCAGCTCCCTCTTTTCTCCTACTCCCTTCCTCAAAAACTCCCACTTTTTCACCTAAACCCTTTTTTATGCTGCTGTCTTGCAGAGTAAGTGATGACCCTTCTGAGTCCTTCACCTGTGCCCTTGATTCAATCCATCTCCATTTCCTCCAGGAGCTTGCCCAACATCAATCTATCATCTTCCTTCTGATCGCTATCTTTAATCTCTCTTGATCTGCTGACTCTTTCCCCCATTGCCTACAAACGTTCGGGTCTACTGCATCTTTTAAAAAAAAATCCTTTACATGACCCTGAATTTTCCTCAAGATACTATCCTAAATCATTCCACCTCTTCATTGCTGATTCCCTAGAAGAAATAGTCTATATACACTGCTTCAGTTTTCTCATCATCCACTCATTTCTCAGTACTTTACAATTTGACTTTTCCTCTTCAATGGCTTTTAAAAATATATTTATTGTAACATTTCTTTTTTTTAAATTGAATTCCAAATTTTCTCTCTCGCTGCACACCTCTCCCACCCATTGAGAAGCAATTATACATGTGAAATCACACAAAACATTTCCACATTAGCCATGCTGAAAAAAAAGTAAGAAAAATAAAGAAAGTAAAAAAGTATATATTTCAATTTGTACTCAGAGTTCATCTGTTCTCTTTCTGGAGGTGAAGAATGTTTTTCATCATGAGCCCATCATAATTGTTTAGAATCATTTTATTGATCAGAGTAGCTACATCTTTCATAGTGGATCATCTTTTTACTGTTGCTGTTACTGTGTCCAATTAAGTCCTGGTTCTGTTCACTTGTGTATCAATACAGAGAAATCTTCCAGGTTTTTCTAAAACCACCTTCCTCATCATTTCTTATAACACAATTGTATTTCATCACAATTACATATCACAGCTTGTTCAGTCATTCCCCATTGATGGCCACCCCCTTAATTTCTAATTCTTTGATAATACACACACACACACTGCTATAAACATGTTAATACATGTATGCCCCTTTCCTTTTTCTTTGATCTCTTTGGGATGCAGGTGCAGACATGGTATTTCTGGGTCAAAGGCTATGCACAGTTTTGTAACCCTTTGGGCGTAGTTCTAAATTGTTCTCCAGAATGGTTGGACCAGTTCACAACTCTACCAGCAGTGCATTAGTGTCCACCAAAAACCTTTTAATTGTGAAATCTGTTGACCTTTTCTCAATCCTCATTCTCCTTGGCCTCCCCACAGCTCTGGTGCTACTGAAGAGGATGGATATTTTCTTACTCTTTGGCTTCTTTGAAAAGTCTTTCTCTTGGTTCTCTTTGCTTCTTGTCTCATTGTTCCTTTGTGATCTTGTTTGATCATCATATATGCTCCTTAGCCTGAGTATTCTCTAGCATCTGTCCTAAATACTATTTTTGCTGTCCCTTCTTTGTACTGTCTGTCTTGGAAATCTCATTCATACCCATGGGTACAATTATCATTGCTATACAAATTATTCCTGATTCTACATATCTAGCCCTAATATCTCTCCAAAATACATCCCACATTGTTATATGGCTGCTGGATACCTTCTCCCAGATGAGTTGGACTAGATGAGCACTGAAGTCTCTTCCAGCTCTCATATTCTATATTTCTGTGATTCTGTGCCTATAGGCAGCTTAACTATAACATCTTCAATAAAGAACTCATAATTTTCCCCCAACCTCAACCTATGCCTCCTCCAGACTCCTCTGTTTCTGTTTAGGATACCACTATCCTGAACACAAGTTTGTAACTATACAGTCATTCTTAAGTCTTCCCTCTCTCTTACCTATCATAGCCAATCCAGCCTTGTCAATTCTCTCTCAACAATATCACTGGCTTTCTCTCCACTCATAAAGCCACTATCCTAGTTCAAATCTCATCCATCCTTCACCCAGATGCTAAAATAGCCTTCCTAAACTACAGTACTGACTGTGTCACTCCCCTGCTATAGTGGCTCCTAAATAAAACAAAAACTCCCCAGGCCACTATTTCAAGCCCTCTATAGTATGAATCCCACCTACTTGTTAATTTTTATTTCATACTACTTCCCTTCATAAAATCTATGCTCTAGACAAACTAATCTGAACATTAAACTCTACACACAATCTTCCTTCTCTTTGCAGTCACAAAAATTTTCCCTCTCATATATGAATAATATTTCTTCCTCTTTTCTACATCACAAAATTTCTAGCTTTTTTTCATTTTTTCTTCAGATGTCATTTACTATAGAAAAATTTTCCTGATCCCTCTAGTGCCTCTCTCTTCTCATTATCATATATATACTTCACAGAATCTCAGAGTTGAAAAGCATTTCAATGACCATCTATTTCAAGTGGCCCAGAAAAAGAACGTCTATTGTAATAATCCAGGCTTGAGGTGATGAGTAACAAGCAGAATATGTGTAAACCATCTCTTAAATAAAAGTCTTTTAACTTATGAAAAGAGCCACCACGTACATCTTGAGTCTTTTTTTCACCAGGTTAAACAACATCAATTCCTTCAACTCACTTTCATATCAGTCAACTAGATGGAACCCTGAATATAGTGCTGTCTTTGTAGTCATGAAGACCAAAATTCAAATCCTGCCTCAGACACTTGTTAGCTCGGTGATTCTCTGCAAGTCACTTAACCTCTCTCAGTTCCAGTTTCCTCATCTGTAAAATGGGGATAGATAGCACCTATTTCATTGGGTTATTGTGAGGATCAAATAAGATTCCAGACATGTCAGGAGCTTTGCAAATTTCAAAGAACTATATAAATACCAGCTATTTGAAATAAATTCAAGAACATGCTGGCTGTCCTCTCCTGAACGTTCTCCAGTTTATCCATTTCTTTCTTAAAATATGGACTCTAGAATTGAATGAAATACTGCAGATAACATCGGACCCTGGCAGAAGAGAAATATGACTTTCTGGGTGCTAAAAACTGTTCCTCTCAATCATGGCTAGAATTGCACTGCTCTTCTTGACCGCCACATCATACTATTGACTCATATCCAATGTCAGTCCACTAAAAAAAAATGGACCAGCTAAGTTGGGCAGTGGATAGAGTGGCAGGCTTGGAGTCACGAAACCACTCCAGTATCTTTGCCAAGAAAACTCCATATGGGGACATGAAGAGTCATAAAATTTTATGGGGTCATAAAATTCCCAATTCTAAACATAAACCCTCCATCTTGTATTTGTAAAGTTGATTTTTTTTAAACAAATCAAAATATTTTATACTTATCCCTATTGAGTTCCACCTTATTTCATGCTTCCCAATATTTTGGTCTGTCAAGATCTTTTTGGACCCCAGTTCTGTTTATTAGTTTACCCTTGCCAGCCTTGTGTCATCTGCAAATATAATAAGCATGCCTTTATCCAAATAATAGATCAAAGGCTTTAGTAATAGAAGCTGGCCACAAGATCCCTGAGACACTCCCCTTCCAAGTCTATTTTTTGGGTTCCATGATTCCAGATCCATTTAACTGTAATATTCTGTAACCCACCTCTCTCCAATTTTCTCCCAAAAAGAACAGGATGAGAGACTTTATCAAATGTTTCACTAAACTCTATAGTAAACTATATCTTCTGATCTATCAGTTTAGTCATTCTGTTAATAAAGGAAATAAGGTGAACCTGGCATGACCTGTTCTTCCTGAAGTCATGCTGACTCTTTGTGATTGTCACTTCCTTTTGCTAAATATTTTAATAACACATTCTATAATCTTTCTAGGAAATGAAGTCAAACTCATGGGCTTATAGTTTTCAGACTCCAACCTCTTCCCTCTTTTGAAAATCAGGAAGGATTTACCCTTCTTCAGCCCTGAAGAATACATCTCTCATGTGCTCCACTATCTTTCAGAAATCACTGACGGCAGCTCAGTAGTCCCATTTACTATTTCTTTCAGTTCCCTGAAATATAGTTCATATGGGTCAGGTGCCCTGAACTCCCCAAGGAGAGCTAGGTGCTGTCTTGTTATCTCCTTACTGATCTTGCATATTCACTCCCTATCAGTCTATTTTTCCCCTATACTTTTCAGTCTAAAACTTCTTCTTAGCAGAGAAATGAAAAGCAAAATAAGATTTAAACAGCTCTTTCTCTCTATAGTCAGTGATTATTTTCTCATCCACCCCCATGGAGCTGTCCTATCCTTTCTTTGATCCTCCTACTTTCTACAATATTTCTTTAAAAAGAAAAAGCAAACAAACCTGAGTTTTCCTGAAAACATCAGATCATTTTGAGCTTTAGAGCTCTTGACACTTTTCTTACAAGTCCATGCTGCTGTTCTGTTGTTTTTAAGTTGTCTGACTCTCCCTGATGCCATTTGGGTTTTTCTTGAGAGAGATACTAGAGCGGTTTTCCCTTTCCTTCTCCAGCTCATTTTATAGATGAGGAAATTGAGGCAAATGATTAAATGGCTTGCTCAAGGTCACACAACTAGTAAGTGTCTGAGGACAGATTTGAACTCAAGTCTTCCTGACTCCAGGGCTGGTGCCCCATACTAGGTGCCCCATACAAGACCATACCATTATACTTAATTCTTTACATGTCATATCTCTTCAAAAGAATCTCTAGGAAGATTAGCTATATGATTAGATACAGAGACAGGGGAACATGTCATCTACTTTTTGAGGATAAGGACTAGCTGACTTTTGACTGTATTAGCACAGTGTCTGGCGCATAAATACATGTTTAGTTAATTGAATGAAATATCCTCTTTTTTGTTTTAATTATTTGGTTTACTTATTTTTCAACTTTTCCCTTTAGTTCATAGACTCCAGAGGCCTGGGACTGTCTTTAATCAATAAACAACTGGATGGGCAGCTAGGTGGCATAATGGATAGAGTGCTAGGCTTGGAGTCAGGATGATTCATCTTCATGAGTTCAAATCTGGCCTCAGATACTTCCTAACTGTGTGACCTTGGGCAAGTCACTTAACCCTATTTACCTCAGTTTCTCATCTATGAAATGAGCTGCAGAAGGAAATGGCAAACAGCTACAGTATCTTTGCTAAGAAAACCCCAATGGCAACTGAGGAACAACTGAACAGCCTTTGCAGGACTCTGGTGCCTGGGAGAGATACAAAGTTAAAATATAACAGTCCTTGCTCTCTTGGAGCAGAATACAAATAGCTGTAACAATGATGAGGTGTGTAAGAGATGTCCAAGGACTTGGTAAGAGCTAAGGTTGGGGGGAGGGAGAGAGAGGTTTCTACACACTCAGCAAGGGGTTATGTAGGAAGACTTCCTGTAAGAAATAGTATATGAGTTATGCTTTAAAGGATGAATAACAATTTGACAAGTAGAAGTTATAAGGAAAAATGCTCCAGATATAGAGAATATTAAACAAAGACACAGAGACACAGTTGCATGGATCCTGAATGTGCATAAGTAATTGGCTTTGAGCACAGATTGTGAAAAGAGGTTATGAGAAAGGATTGGGCACCAGATTGTGAAGGGCCTCGAAGGACAAGCCAAGGAATGTCAGCTTTACTCATTAGGCAACAATGAGCCATTGAAGAATATTCATCTGAACCAATGTGACATATCAATGTCATTTATTCATACCTGTATGTATTCTCCTTCCCTTGTCACCACCACAGGACCCAATAAACTTAATAAGTTTATAAACAAATGAATAAATGAATAAAAATGAATGAGTGAATGTAGGAACTTGTCTTGTTCCAGTCTAACCTTTGTATTCTTTCTATTTTACCCAGGCTAGATGTATCGGAGTAGAAGGGACACTGGTAGATGTTCCTAACAATCCAATCTTCTTGAATAAACAAAACTTGAAATGCATAAAAATACATTGATACTCAATCGTGTTTTTTTATTGTACTATTATAGAAACGTTTGTTTTATTCCATAAATTAAAAATACAAACCCCCAAAATAAAACAAAATATATCGATGGACTAAGTTTATTTATGAACTGGTTTTCTAGGGAGCTTCAGAAATTGGTGGTGGAGCTCTTTCTTTTAAATACCTTCAAAGAAATATAATGTCCTTTCAAGTTTAGAAATTGTGCCACAGGCAAACAACAGCACCATGCTACAGTCTTGCTTCGTAAAAGAAGCAAAAGAAGAAAGAAAAAAGCGTAAGATTTACTCTCTAGGCTGTTTGGAATACTCATAACCACAGCTGAATGGAGAGTCATTGACTTCTCAGGGTAAAGAAAGTGCCTGAATTAGTAGTTAAACTAACAGGATGAATATCTGTCACAGGCAAGGCCAATCAGAAGGAAACCCAGAAAGTGAAAGATGGGGGCAGTTCAGGACTGACTCTGACGCAGATCCAGTGTGGGACAGTTGAAAATGTAACTTCAGAGTGTTGATTTTGAATCCTGGTTCTCTCATTTACTTCTTGTATGGCCATTATGACGTCTTGTATGTCAGTCAATGTCTCTTTTGAAACCTCAGTTTCCTGTCTACTTAATGAGAGAATCAAATCTCTCAAGCTTTAAAATTCTAGGAATTGAGCAAATGGTCCCCTACAGAAAATAAGTATTTAAATAGTCTTCTCATTATTAATATCAGAGCTTAATTTTTTTCTCAACAAGTTCATTCTTGCACTAAGTAAAAGGTTAGAGAATTTGTTGAATGAATAAAATATTCTCAAATTATTCCCTATTTCTTTTCAGTGCCCTATTTTGTGCTCATCCCTCATTTCTTTATGTTTTTAATTTTGATCAGAGCCCCAAAGCTGAAAATGTCCCAGAGCCCAGCTAGACTGCTGACAGCATTGCTTTTTTTCTGATTTTTTTCTTGCCTCTGAGATCTATCATCTAATAAGAGGATGCATCAACTTTTTCTAAATTGCTTCTAAAATATGAACTCGGGGCTTTTTCTTTAGAAAGTGTGAGGTGAAGTGGCTGAAGAAAATAAAGAAGTGTATGTGCAAACAGAGGTGTATGTTCTCCCTCTGGGTTAACCCCAATATACTGTGGGGTAATCCTACACTGGGTTCCTAGACTCTGTTACCCCCAGGTTCAAGGCGCTGTATGGTACACTCATACCAGTTCTGCACAATTCCATAAGGTCTGCTCACACTTGCTATGAACCTCTCCATGGACCTTTGGGTAATGCTTAACTTTGCAACCAAGTGCTTAGCAGAAAAACCCTTTTCATACGTGATTTACCTCAGAACGAGTCACAATTCCGTGAAGAAGGTGGGAACCCACACTAAGATACTGAATTTTAAAATATTCCTACTAGGAAGTGGCAATATCATCACCTGCTTTGGATATGAAAATAAGAAAGACCAACATTAAAAGGCCACATCTATGTATTAATTAAAGAAAATAATAGAAGTTACATCCATTCTAGGACTGAGTTGATGGATGAGTCATGGGACCTGATTGTGCCTGGAAGCATAGTGCCTGGTATAGTACATGCCTTATAAATGTTGTTAATTTTGTTGATGTTCATTCACATAGTAGGCATTCAATAAATATTTGTTGGCTGACTATCTTACTTAACTGAGAGGCATACTGGATAGAGCTCCAGGTCTGGAATGAGGAAGACTTGAATTGAAATTCAGCTTCAGACACTTCCTGGCTGCGTGACCCTGGGCAAGTCACCTAACCCTGTTTACCTCAGTTTCCTCATCTGTAAAATGAGCTGGAGTAGGAAATGCAAACCATTTCAGTAGCTTTACCAAGAAAACCCCCAATGGAGTCAGGAAATATTTGATGCAACTGAACAACAACAATCTTAACTGTGACCAAACAAATTAAAATGTTCTAATTATTTCGATTAAAATCAACTCAACAACTATTTATTAAGTGCCTACTAAGTGCTTAGCTAGGGGTTAGGTAACTGGGTACTAGGCAAATAGTCCCTGATATGAAGGAGTTTATATTTCTTTGGGGGGAGGGTACACCATATACATCAGTAAATGAATACTACCAAGAAATATTAAGAAAGGGAGAATATTAAGAACTTGAGGGGAGGGGAGGGAGGAAGATCAGAGAAGGTTCCATGCAGAAAGTGGAGTTCAGAACTTTCAAGATACAACAAAAATATCTATTAGGAAATGACTGATTCAGGATGTGAGGGTTTGCATTATTTGTTAGTAGGTAAAATTTTAACGGTTTTTTTTTTTTTTCAAAATCCAAAGGTTTCTGAGAACTCTTCTCTCTACTTTGGACCTTCTGTGTCGGGCTCCCAGCCCTAGAGGCAATTGTGGGTTCCTGAGTATTTCAGTGGATAAAGACTATAAAAGAGCAAAATAGAAGGGAGGGGCACAGATTTTAAGATGAATAGAAAGATTTCTGGAAATTTTCCACCCCTGAACCCAGACACACCCATTACAAACAAACCTTTTAGGCTCTTTGTAAAAATAAAATAAGGCTTCACTTTGACGGTCTGTTAAATCATCAGGGACCATTTGGGAATATTTTTCCCCCAGCTTCTGATATTCAGTCTCACATGCTGCAAAAGAAGAGGAAAGCATTCTGTCTGTCATATTTGAGTTTCCAAACATCTATTTCCCTTCTATAAACTCTGAAAGAGTGGGCTCTTATCAAATGAGAGAGGACATGTGTCAGCAGCTCTGATCCTCACCCAGTTCTCCACTGTCCTTTACCATCTCCCATCTGCCATAACTAACTTAGCCAGCCCTGACAGGAAACGGAATGCCTTGATGGGGGCTCAGAGCAATGACTGAGATGTCATAGAAACCAATCAAGGACTCTTTCCTCTGGGTAAATGTTATCTCTTTCACAGCTCCCTGGTTTGCTCAGTGTCACTCAGCTGAGAGTCACCGATGCCATGAATACCATGATCAGAATGTTATGATGGTAATTGCCCAGCATTTTGTAAGAAGAGCCAAATGACAGAGAGCCCCCTGGGAACACATTGCAGCCACTATTGCTGTCTTCCTCCCGTCTCCTCCCCCACCCAATTGACTTTTGAGTCATTTTTGTCATGAAATGTCAATGCATCATTATTAGAATGCTCAGACAAAACCCTTGGGTAATATTAATATAGCCAAAGCATTTTCCGAATTACTCAGGTCTTAATTACTTAGATATCTTTATGTTGGTAGCGAGGAAGAAAGCTGTAGTATGTTTCAGTATTTGAAAGACTGATCTCCCTGTGACTAAAAAAGGTCAGTAAAAGGTATTATGGAATCTGTATTAGATCTGGACAGAAAAAACCAAGGTTTCTAATCCTGACTCCTTTTGTGACCCTGGCACAAGTGGATAGAAGTAGTAGATCCTATCCTATTTTCTGTTTTGTTGTTTTCATTGTTCTTTTTTTTTTTAATCATCTTACTACTTAAAGGCCAGTCATGACACTGCCTGTGAAAGAAAGAAGTTCCAGTTTTCTTAGGCCACTATTTCTCAGATCTGCTACCAAGTGTAGGCGATGGTATTGCTTGTTAATTAGGCAGAGTTTCTTCTCCCATATGCCCATTCTTCCTGTCTTCCCTGGAATCATCTCTGCCTTCCTTCTGCCTACTCTACCACTCCCTGTCTTGGTTAGTCATCACCAGTTTCAAGAGAATTAAAATCCTACCATTAATTTACTGTTGTTGTTGGGGGTGGGGAAGCACAGAATTCTTATGAGGCTTGATGAAGGACTGGTAGGCATGGCAAGGAACCTGTGGGTAAGAACTTCACAGCCTTTATTTTAACATATTCATTTGAAGAATAATAGAAAATAGAAGAAGAAAGCTAACTGACAGGAGTAAGAAGGGATCAGTAAGAATGGACAGTCAATATTAATTCTTCAGGCTGAAAGTGTTTGTATCCTAATAATTTGGGAAATGATGAGCAAAGCTGCCTTTGTTGAATAAATTACACCATTTATTACTTTTCTTTCTGTTGAAGAGTTAATACATAGTTGTAATATTCTAAATAATAGAATCACAGACTAGAGACCTTGGATACTGTAAACTCTGATCTCATTTTATTGTTCATTACTTCCCAATATGCCTTGTTTCCCCCTTTTAAAATAATGTAAGTTCCTTAAGAACATGGATTGCCTTCATTTGTTTTTGTTTTTGTTTTGTGTCTCCTTCACTTAGCCCAGTGTTTGGGAAAAAGAATAAGCTACGGTGACTCTTCTGTGTCAGGTATTTTGCTAAAGCATTTTCAAATAGTATCTCATCTGATCATCACAGGATCCCTGTGAGGTAGGTGGTATTATTATGCCCATTTTACAGTTGAGAAAACTGAGGCAAACAGGTGCAGTGACTTGCTCAAGATCTCATAGCTAGTAAGTATCTGTAGCTAGATTTGGATTCAAGTATTCCTGACTCAAGGCCCTGTGCTCCATCCCTTTTACCACTTACCTGCATTAGCCTATGTATTTGGCACATAATAAACACAAATCCTTCCTTCCTTTCCCTCCTTCCTTCCCTCCTTCCTTCCCTCCTTCCTTCCTTCCTTCCTTCCTTCCTTCCTTCCTTCCTTCCTTCCTTCCTTCCTTCCTTCCTTCCGACATCAGGTGAACAAAAATAACAAAATAGTTTATAATGTTGGAGCCTTAAATTTTCTTCTCTTGCTCTGTGAACATTAAGACCAAGTCTTTATCCCTGGACTATAGGAAGAATGTAATGAATGTGAATGGTTTTCTTTTTAGTATACTTTTTTTTTAACCAAACTTATGGCTTTATATTAAAACTGATGCAATCTGGAGTAAATCCAACAGGATTGCTTCCGTCATGGGGGACTTGGGAGCTTCCAGATTAGCTCCAGGTCATCTCTGGACTTAAGGATCCCCAGGAAAGGTTTGTTCCCCATGACCTGACAGTTACCTCACTTAGAGATCTATTTTCATGTCCATTTATTGAGAATAAGCCATTTTCTTTCCTTCAAATTCCAGGTTGATTTCTATTCAAAGACTGATTTCAACTTCTGTTAAACTACAAAATGTTGTAACAGTGCCCCAAAGACATGCTTCCATTGCTGTAGAAGAGCAAATTATAGTGACATTTTTAACTATTACGCTAGGATAACTGAAACCCAACAGCTAAAAGTTGCAAGGAGAACAACCACAATACGAAGTAAAATTTCTAATTCCAGGTATATTCCACCTAATGAATTATTTCCACAAAAATACAACACCTAATACTAGGTAAAAGAATGTTAATGAGATGAGTGATATGGAACCAGTACTCCGAATTGGGTGTCATTGGAGCAGGGATATGGAAAAAGATATGGAGATTTTCAGTGAAAGGAAGGAAGAAATGGGGAAGAAGCTAAGTATAGGAGGGGGAAATGAGCCAGATTGAAGGAGAGAAGAGGAAGGTACCTAGAGTGAGGGCAGTGCTGATTTGGGGGAGGGAATGAGGAGTTGTGTTTGAACCTGACTCATCTTAGACACTTTGCCCCATGGTCCTTATTTCAGTTTGAAGAATGGTATACCAGAGTTAATGATAGCTAATAATAATAATATATCATTAGTTTTATTAATTAAATAAAAATTAAATTGACAATAATGATAGCTAACATTTATATAGTGTTCATTATGTGCCAGACACTGTGCTAAGCACTTGGCAATTATTGTCTCATTTGGTCCTCACAACAGCCCTGTGACATAGGTACTATTATTATCTCTATTTTACAGATGAAGAAACTGAGGCAAACAGAGGTTAAATGGTTTGCTTCAAGTCATATGATTAGTAAGTGTCTAAGACCAGATTTGAATTCAGGCCTTCCTGATTCCAGGACTGAGCTGTCATGTCTAAAGTTTCCAGTGAAATGAAGCCACCTGGGATAATGTTCTATCTTCTATGCCAGCATAAAATTGACCTTGTAGACTGCATGCCACTCTCCATGCTACCTACCTCTCTCTGTGTTCTATTCTCATATTTGAGACCCAACCAATATCTAATAAAAAACCTGAGAATTTTGTTGGCCATGTAGAAAATTTATGGCACAGCTTGTTTGCACACTAAAGAAACCATTTGCTCTTCCTGAAAGATAAGGGGAAGCTAGCTGGGGCAGAAAGCTAAAATCTATTGCTGAGGTAACACATTGTGATACTTATTTTTCAAAAAAAAATGTTAAGAAATCTGTGATTGTATTATATGTGTGGTGTCAGTGAGGCTGAAAAGGTAAAATTCCAGTAATAAGGATTTGGCATTCCAGAAACAGAGAAATTCCAACTTTTGTTGTTTTGCTTAGTTATGTTTGATTCCAGGAAGTGAGGAGACAGTAGCCCAGACAGTAGAGATGACAGGTTGCATGTAACGTGGATGCTTCCTATGAGACAGGAAGCAATCTCCATCTGCACAAAGGGCTACAGCTGAACTTTCTTCATTGCTTTTTCCCCTGAAATTTCATGTACTTTTTTTTGTACTTCTGTCTCTGCATTGTGTTTAGAGGAGACAAAGAGAGACAATTACAATTCTATGGCAATGTAACATTAAAGAAACTGCATTAGAATTAGAATTCTTCTAACTTCCCTTTGGGGTCAAGGACTGCCTGCCAGCAGAAGCCCACCACTGAATTATGGAAAGCTACGTGACAGAAGTCTGTCGCAGAATTAGCCAACAGTCACTGATATGCCACATATTGTGGGAGCTTTTGAGCTATTGGATAAGTTGGTGCGGTAGAATGAAAAGAACTCTTGTTTGAGAGTCAGAGGACCTGGTTTCAAAATCCCTTGTGGGAGTTTACTCCTTTCGTTAACTTTGGTCAAGTCCCTTCCTCTCCATTCCCTCATTCTCGCCTTCTCCCATTTCCCCCCATAATTCTATCACACGGGAGCCACCTAAGGTATCCTATATCCAGCATTCACATAGTACTTTAAGATGTTCAAAGCACTATACAAAGATTATTTCATTTTATTCTCCCAACAACCCTAGAAGGAAGGAACTATTATTATCCTTAATTACAGATGAGGAAACTGGGGTAGAGGTTAAGGGACTTGTTGGGATCACACAGATCGGAAATGTCTAAGGTTAGATTTGAACTCAGTTTGTCCTGACACCAGCCAGGTCTAGCATTCAATCCAGTGCACCACCCTGAGAAATTCCTTGAAGTACAAAGTACTATGTCAGACCATGAGAAGGCAATGACTAAAATACCACAATCTCAGCAGTAAACAACTTAATCTCACCCCCAAAGAATTTTACAGTTTGATAGAAGGAGTGAGAAATATAGCTAGAGCTAGTCATATCTTGGGTATCCTCTCATTTAATTTGAGGAAGAATTACTGTCATTTTACCAGAGGCACTTGGGAGACGTTTAAGAATTCCATCTTACACCATTGTCTCCTTTGCTTAGCTCATGTGTTTCAGCTGTGCGAGCCTAATCATTTAAGATGTCATTATATGCTGCTTTTCTTACAAGAATGGGAGAACATCTTTGGGGCATTGTTTCAATACTTTCTACTTTAGCAGAAGGCAAAACCAACCCTTGAATAGAAATTAACCTGGAACTTGGAGGGAAGAAAATGTCATTCTCAATGAACAGATATGAAGATAGGTCTCTGGGTAAGACAATTTTTAAGTCATGAGGGAAACTTCTTCTGAACATAACTCTTTGGTAAGAACTGTTTGGAAATTTTTAAATAAAGTTTTATCAAAATAATAATTTAATAATAATACAAATCTGAGAATATCTACCTAACACTTTAGAATTTAGTACTTTCAGAATTATTTATTTAAGTTTGCTTTGCTTTTTGTCTTTTAAACTCTGAAGTCATTTAGATAGAGTTATAGACTTAGAAGTAGGAGGATGCTTAGAGATTATCTAGTTCCGTGGTGTCAAACTCAAATAGAAATGAATGGATTCCTGCTGGCTGCATATTGACTAAGAAAACCACAAATTAACATTACATATCTTCTATTGTTTTTTTCAAATTTTGTTAAACATGCCCCAATTACATTTTAATTTGGATCCTTCCAGCACATAGGAATTTTGCAGACTGTGGGTTAATTTTGACACCTTTGTAGTCCCTCTGGCCAAATTTTACAAATGAGGATACTGAAGCCCAGAGAAGTTACGTGTGGGCCCAAGACGACACAAGTATTAAGAGTTAGGATTTGGACCCAGGTCCTCTGTCTTTGAATCTAGCACTTTTTCTACTACATAATAGTACTCATAATTTCCTATATAAAATCAGCTGTATGCTTTATTATATGCCCACACATATAAGGAAATTATGTTTAAGAATGAAGCAAACATTTTTAAATGATTTCTTTTGAAATTAAAATAATATTATCATTTTTCAATTAAAACTTTAAAAAATTCTGTTCAGAATATTAGCAATAGTACTATGCTTTTCTTAAATCAAGGAGCTATAGAAATTATGAGAATTCTAAGAACGTCAGATGGGAAAATAATACTACTCTCCATTTCACAAATAATGCAAGGTATTGGAAATGGACATCATCATCATCATCATCATCATCATCATCATCACCTCAATCTACCTCACATATTCACATCATGGATCAGTTCTACGTTAGCTTTAAATTTTCTTTATGACTTTTTGAGCAGTGGAATTGTAGTTCCTCTCCCCCTACTGCACCTCTTCCCTATCCCATACCCTTTTCAGTTCTCACTGAGAATGGAACTTACTGATTTTTTTTCCTGATATCTTTTTTTCTGATACCTAGAGTTTGTTATAGCATCTCTGAAAGGCAGAAATAGCAGCAAATAAAACTGAGGATGGAAGCATCCAATCCTTGCTCAGAAATGGAGGTTCAGCTGAATATATGAAGGGATACGTAGTTGTCTAACATTGATTTAGATTTCTTTTCTCTTTTTAAAAAACTCAGGAAATTCATGATAAAAACAAAACTGCCCTCTTATTTGAACTGAATATAAGCACAAGTATATCTTACTCAATGAAATATGATCAAATTCCAGATACAAATCAATTTTCAGAAGAATTTAGAGGGTGTGAAATAAAATATCAGAAGTTGTGATTCAGAGACAGAACAAATGAACCAAGTTATTAAGAAAACTTTAGTCTGGATCCAATCGTTACCTGAATGACTTAATTTCATTAGGATATGAGTACTCTACAGTAATACTCATTTTCTGGAAATTGAAAAGGAGATAAGGAAGACAAAACACTTGAGATTTTAGTATGGCAGGAAATAAGATATTTCAAGAAATATAAAGTAGAAGTAGATTCTTCTGTTGAACTGTTTTTAGAATAATTCCACTGGAACTTTTAGAAAGGGAAGCTATTATTTTCTAATACATTAGACAATGCATTAAGCATTTCTAATATGTTAAACATTAAACGTTCTCCCTACTCCTCCGTCTAAAAATGCGTAGATTATCTTTGGGATACTTTCTTTAATAATGCCTTCAATCTATATATCAGCTAACAAGTAATTTAATGCTGACTGTGTATTAGATTTATATCCTGGAGGTACAAATAGAAAAGTGAGGCAGCTTTTGCTCTCAAGAAACATTGATTCTACAAGGAGTTTTTATGTTTTTGTGGGGTTTTTTTGTGTGGGGAGTGGTGGGTGGGGGAGGAAATGGAAAAGAACAAGGATTTTGTTGGTGTTGGTGAGTCATTTCAGTTGTGTCTGATTCTTTGTGAGCTCATTTGGAGTTTTCTTGGCAAAGATCCTAGAATGGCTTGCCATTTCCTTCTCCATCTCTTTTGACTGGTGAGGAAACTGAGGCAAACAGGATTCAGTGACTTGTCCAGGGTCACACAGCTAGTAAGTGTCTGAGTTCAGATTTAAACTCAGGTCTTCCTGACTCCAGGTCTAGCACTCCATCCGTTGTACCACCTAGCTACCGGTGTTACTTTTTAGTCCGCCTTTAATTAACATAGATGCCAGAGTGTTGATATTGGTGCATTAATTGTATCACAAACTGTATCAGGTATCACTAACCTCAATTTTCTTTCAGTCTTCCATCCAACCCTCCCCAAAAAGAAAATTTCTATTTAGAGATTGCAGCTGTTCCTCCTGCCCTCCCCTCCCCCATCCCTCAGATTTGAGTGCGTATTAGAAAGCTTGCTCTCCTTAATCTTGCCCTTGAGGGAATTATTAACCTCCTTGAATTATAGGGAACAACAAATATGAGATGTAGCTGGCATTTACGTAGTGGTTTAAGGTTTACAAAGTATTCTGCATACATTAGCTTAATGTGATCCTGACAAGAACCCCATGAGATAGGTAGATGTCACAGATAATGGGGAAATAGGGGCTCAGAAAGATTAAGCAGTTTGCCCATAGACCTACAGCTAGGGAGCATCAGAGCAGCATTCAGAGTTGGGCCACTCCTGATGCTAATTCCGGGGCTGTATCCACTACATCATGCTGCCGCTCAGAGAGAACTGCAGCTGCAGTCACTTCTAGGAGAGAAGACTCTTGAAGCATTCAAACAAGTGCATCCTAATGATTTTAGGGTAGAAGAGCTATCTCCGGAACAAGGGGAGGGGAAACTCTAAAAAGCAGAACTCTATGGCGCCAGAAAGATGTTTGAAATGAACTGAATGAACCAGGGTACGCAGTGAGATTTAAAAGGTGAGGGATTTAGCTGATGTTTGGATGCTTCTTTTGAGGTGATGTCCTGGGCAGGCCCAATTTTACTGGTTTGGGGTTCTCTGTAAGTACTAAGAATGAGAGTTAAGAAAGGGACTTCTGCAATGTCAGGGTTACTGCAGAGCTGCAATTGGACCTGGAACAAAGTCAATCCCAAGAGACAGAGTCAGAGAGGCTATTTGGGCATCCCAGGGAAAAAATATTAGCAGCATGAATCTCAAAGGTCTGATCCCCAGAGAAGATTGCAAGGTTTATTCAGTCCCATTAGTGGACATCATACATTTGCCTACCTTCCGGATCTTCTCATGACTCTCCTTCTCACTTGAGAAAGTCTGTTTGACTTAAACCCTGCTGACCAGCCACTTTTAGAGTAGTGCTGCTTAGGACCTCAGAGGAATGGTCTCAACCTGTCCCTGTGCTGGTAGGCTACTTAAAATTATAATAACAAGTATTTGTATGTGTGTACATGCACATATATAATGCTTATGACTATAGTATTTCTATATTATATACATAGTTAATATATACACATGTAGGTCATAAATGGATATAAAATTATATTATAATGATATATGTATACATATCTAAATGCACACATGTATAAGTATATGTATTTATTGGTGTCTGTATACACACATATATTGATCCACAAATACACATGTATGTATATGTATATGTGTATATGTATATATGTGTGTATGTATGTGTGTGATTTATATTTACAAACTCATATACACATAAGGAGCAAAGCAATATATGTGTATTTATGTATTTTATATGTATCTGTATAGTGCTTTGCCAACCTTAAAGTAACATATAGAACATATACATTATATTCATAGCACATATTATGTTATTTCTATTATAATATGATTTAAATATTCATACATACGTAACAGTGTGTCTTTATACACACATGTATAAGTATATAGGTGCACAACTAGGGGGTGCAATGGATAGGGTACTAGGCCTGGAGTCAGGAAGACTCATTTTCCTGAGTTCCAATCTGGCCTCAGGCACTTCCTAGCTGAGTGACCCTGGGCAAATCACTAACCCTGCTTGCCTCAGTTTCCTCATCTATAAAATGAGCTGGAGAAGGAAATAACAAACCGCTCCAGCATCTTTACCAAGAAAATGCTAAATGGGGTCATGGAGAACTGGACAAAACTGAAACAACTAAACAACAAGTACAGAGACATATATATATACATATATACACATATACATGCATGTATATGTAATGTATATGTAAATTATAATATGAACGATATAACCACAACTATATAATATATTAATAATATCATAATATAACATATTACATATATGATAATATAACATGAATAACACAGTCATGTATATGATATAAATATTTAATATCTAAAACATAATAGATATATTTACGTGTATCTATATATTCCTTCAAGGTTTGCAAATCGCTACGTATATATCTATACAAACATAAATACGCACACTGATCGCTTTGTAGTTTGTGTGTATATATGACATAGATATATTCACACACATATATGTATTTGTATGTATATTTCACTTGATCCTTACAAAGACCCTGTAAGGCTGGTGCTCCCCCATTTTACAGATGAGGGAAGAAGAGAAGAAGCATTTATTCAGTACCTACTATGTGCCAGACACCATGCTAAATGCTTTACAAATGTAATCTCACTTGAGACTGAGGGAGGTTAAACATGTAGCCCAGGGTCACAAAACTAGTGACTATTTAAGGTAAGATTTGAACTCTGGCCTATCCTGATTCTAGGTCTAATACTGTATACACCATGCTACCAACTGCCTAAGACAGTGAAGCAGAAAACTCAAGGAATGTAAAACTATTTTTATTAAAAAAAAAAAAAAAAGCTGAGGAACAGGGACAGGAAATCACTTACATGGACCACTCACTGATATAAGCACTGGAGTTATTCAAGTTTCTACTTTATATGGCCCCAAGTGAGCCCAAATACTCTAAGTCTATTTGTAATGCATAGCACATCATTATAGCACACGGTTGCTGGTTAAAACAGAGAAGTAAAAGCTGTCTGGGGACAAATAATACAGTAACTCTTGATAGGACTGCTTTTCCTCAAGACAAAAGCTTAGAGGCAAAAAAGCTCTCTATCTATCTATCTATCTATCTATCTATATATATATATATATATATATATATATATACATATAGCTAGCTAGCTATAGATATCTATATATATATATATATCTCATTTTCTGTAGGAAAAAAATATACATGTATCCATCAGACAATGATAAATATGAATCCGTGCTTGTCTTATTCTCCCTTTTAGCACCCTTTCGCACGAGCCATACCTGTAAATTTTTTGAAATATGGTTATTTTTTGCTCACCTTACCCTTCTCTTGTTGCCTTATTTCTCAACTGCCTCCATATCCCGTGTCACAGATGATGCAAGTAGTACCTGACCACAGGAGGCTGACGTATTCCAAATTCCCAGATACCAAGTTACAGCCAAACTCTCATTTAAAATGTCAACTACTGAAGTACCTGGTTTGGGAGGAAACAAAAAATCAATTAATCCATCCAACAATTAATTGATCAACAGGCATTTTATTAAGCCCTTGCTATGTGCCAGACATTTTGCTGGGAAAAAAAAAAAGCAGGAGCTTTGAGGTGGTGTTCCAACAAGAGTGAGAGAATCAGTTGTGTTGGAGTAGGATCTTTAGGTATGGAGTCAGAAGTAATGTTGGAAAGTGGAGATAAAGTTGGGGAAAAATCAAGGTGATGAAGATTCTGAATCTGTGAATTCCTCTTTCAGCCAACCATTGCATGCAGACACTTTCTGAAAAAATGTTTCAGCTACAGGGACCTTTCCTGAACATTTCAGAAGTTCTCTCTATCTTGTTTAATACTAAATTTCTTCGAATTACAGTTAGTCTTAGTATTGGGTAATTTGTCAGAAAGCATCATTCAAAGACTTGTTACTTTTGAAAGAAAGATGCAGAATAGAGATAAATGAAATGTATGTTTTCCTTTGTAGTAGGAATAAGATACATCTGTTTCAAAAGAAAACTTCAAGAATAAATACTCAGAACTCAACTTGGAAATGAGATGGGAGCTAAGCATTGCTCTGTTTTCAGATCATTTAACATGCATATAACATAATATAACATAACGTTGGTCTCTCTCCATGGAACTTTGTGTTAAGCTCTGCTGAGTTTATATGACCCTGGTTTGTCCTTGTCTTTGCTGTTTTTTTTTTTTTATCATTTACTTTGCGTATCATTTATATATCATTGACTTTGTGATTGAAGGACACAAGGTACTTTAGAGAAAACCTCTCTCCTAGTGTTTCATGGAGACAACAATTAACGTCATTCAGTTGACTCATATACTAACAATTCCCAAATCCTATTTCCAGGTCATTTTCCAGACGGCTGGTATTTAATTTAACATGCATTTATTAAGTACTTACTGTATATAGCATTGTGCTAAGCACTGGAAGTTTAGCTAAAACAAGTTTCCTATCCTAATTCAATTCAATGCAAGGGATATTTATTAGGGTCCTATTATGTGCCAGAACTGGGGCAGCTAGATGGTTCAGCGGATAGACTGCTGCACCTAGAGTCATAAAGACTCATCCTCCTGAGTTCAAATCTAGCATCAGACAGCTCTATGTTAGCTCTATGATCCTGGTCAAGTCTCTTAACTCTGCCTCAGTTTTCTCATCTGTCAAATAAGCTGGAGAAGGAAATGGTAAGCCACTCCAGTATCTTTTCCAAGAAAATCCTAAATGGGGTCACAAAGACTTGGACCCAGCTGAAAACAACTAAAGAACACCAACAACAAAAAGTGCCAGGCACTAAGCAGGGTGCTAGAAATACAAAGATGAAAAGGAAGCATTCTCTGCCCTCACTGAGCTTGTATTCTACCGATGGGAAGAAACTTCTACAACAGCAAATAAATAAAAAGTAGATACAAAGTAATTTCAAGGAGCAGAGAGTACTACTAACTGAGCGGGGGGGGGCTTCATGTAGGAAATTGTGCCAAGAGTTTACAGTCTAATAAATTTGCCTCTTAGAATCCCTTGTTTCCTTACAGACTCAGCTCAAACACCACCCTAAAGGAAACCTTTTCTAATTTCCCTGAAATGTTTGTTATCTATTTTGGAGATATTTGTATGTATGTGGAATAGGTTGTAAAGTCTTTGATGGAAAGAACACTTTTGTCTGTGGCCTAATAGCTTACAAAATAAAATCTCCATCCTTAAGGAATTATAGTCTAGTTGGTGAGACAAGACTCAGATGGCTAAAAGATAAAAATAACAATAAAAATTTAAATAATAGGTCAAGATAGCCATAGAAAGCCACGATTGATTTCCAAATAAGTGGTAGAGTAAATAATTACCATAGGTAACTGGATTCAAGTCTAGCATACAGTAGGCACTTAATAAATGCTTATTGATTCATAGTAGGATGACCTGATAGTAGGCCCTCTGGAATTTACATGTCCTCTTCTTTCTCTCTCCTCCTTTATAGATTTATAAGTTCACTAGGGGCAGCTCTATATAAATATTAGCTTCTCTTTTCCTTCATAGACTTATGTGCTATTAAGCTTAATAAACTGTTATTGATTCATTTCTTTCATAACTATGACAATACAATACCTCCAAGATGTTAGGTCAATTTGGGTCTGCCTTGAATGGTTTGGTTCAGCTGAACCTTAGTCTGCTGATCTTCAGGGCACAGGACAACCCAGGACTTTTATAATAGTGAAATGATCAGAACCAAGAAACATTGTATACAGTAACAGCAATATTGTTTTAAGAATGACTTGGAGTGAGTAGGTCATTTAGCCTATTACAAATTCTGAATGAATTATAAAGGACATATCAAGAAAGATGCTATCTGCATCCAGACACCCAGGGAAAGAACTTATAAATTGAAGTGCGTAAAGAATAATTTTACATATACATATGTAAATATGTGTGTATATATATAGATTATATATATATATGTAGAGCTGTGTGTATATGTATACATGTGTGTATGTATGTGTATATGTATATGTGTCTATGTGTATATATATGTATATATGCACATGCACACACTTATTCCTGTCTAATGATAGTCATTTCTAAGGTGGGGAGGAAGAAAAAAATAAGAAATTTATATGATAATATTATTATATATTTAAAAGAAATATGCAAGTTCTACATAATAGATTTGCAGTTTCATGTGCCCTCACCTTTTTTTTATAATACTATCTTATGGAAATACTTGTTTTATTGCTTAAATTAAAAATAAAATAAATTTTTAAAAATACACATGACACCAAATTTCAGTTTACATATCATCATTTAGACTTAGGTACTCAAGCCATCACTGGCATCATTACATGCACTAAGTGTGCCAGTCATTTCCTCATTCATGTCTCATGGTCCTTATAGGAATAAAAAATAATGCCAGTGTTCCCTCTGAGTGACTGATCTGTCCCTGACAGTATTTTAGCCATTGATATCCATTTACGAGAATTGTCAGACTCTTTCCAATCAGGGTAACTGACTTGTCCAAGAGAATTTGACCCAGTTCCCAAAACACAGTCCAAGTGTAAACTGAGAGTAACAAGTACCTTCCTATATGAAAGAAGGGATTTCTTAAAGTGGTAGAGTATTTTACTTCCAACACTTAGTTTTTAATAGAGCCCATATTAAAGACTGTTACAAATCTCCTATCTTTTTGTTGTTTTTGTTGAGTTTCTGTTGTGAGTTTCTTTGGCAGGCTTCAACAGTGAAGAATTTGAATGTTTTGCCTCATGCAAAGAACCACCTGAAGCTTCTTTCTATGTTACAAATGCTCAATTTTAGGCTTCTTTCCTTAAAGCAATCATTTCCATAAATTATGCATCTTATGATTTAATATGCATTTTCCAATAGATAGAGCAAACCATATCTCCCATGAATACTCATTTTCACATTAAAGGAGAAAAGATGCCAAGTCGAAGGGTTTTTTTTAAGCCAATAGGAGCTCTGCTTTTGAAAATCCTCTCTGTCCCAGGGAAATTTCGTTCCTATCTGCAGAAATGTCATTTTCAGTTTGTGCAATCAGCCCAGCAAATAGCTTCTTAAAGTAAGTGATAGATAAATATCAAATTAAACTTGCAATTAGAATTTACTAAAAATATAGGTTGTTGCAATTTTGTTGAAGGAGGGGAGAACGCCGAAGGGAAGATGATTAACAAAGATTGCTAATGATGTGGCTGCCCCTGATGCACACAGATTTAGAGGAGTATTATATAGCCTGAAAGCTAAAGCAAAATGACTGTCCTTGGGGAATTATATCTAAAGTTACCTTAGCCTTTTTCTAATTTAAACCCTCCAATTTCCCAATGCTATCCAGCATGAAAAAGGCAACCCAGAAAAAAATTTGTGTTGCCTTTCTATTTTTCTTTTGTCTGCTGGATTTCAGCAATAAGAAAAGTCATTAATGTGTGTGGGGGGGGGTGTGTGGGGAGGGGGGAGAGAAAGGGCGGTAGAGAGGGGGAGAGGGAGAGGAGGAAGGGAGGGGGGGGGGAGGAGAGGGAGAGCGGGGGAGAGAGAGAGAGAGAGAGAGAGAGAGAGAGATTATCAGTTGCTATTCATGAGAAAGAAAAGTAGCATTACAGTATAAATTCAGGTTTTTCCTTTCTTAACTTACTATGTGACCCTGAGCAAGACACAGCCTCATCTGAATAATGAGAGGGTTGGAACAGATGGTCTCTATGGTTCCTTTAAGCTCTAAATGTAAAAGCACTGGATTCAGAGTCCTGTGACCTCAGTTTGAATCCTGGCATTACCCGTGTGATTGTAAGAATGTTGATTAACTTCTCTGGGCCTCAGTTTCCTCACCTGTAAAAGTGAGGGGGTTAGAACAAATGACCTTCAAGGTCCCTTCCAGCTTTAAGTCTATAATCCTATTATTTTTCCCTTCAAAAACCAGCTTTGTTCTATCATGTTGCTATGAGGTTTTCTTTGTTTTTGCATGTTCTTTGAACACAATAGATAGGCACTAGAAAATGTTGAGTTGAATTGAATTTCAATCGTTTATTTAATAAACACAGCAACTAAACATAGAGACACAACTTATTTTCGCTCTTTTATTTCCAGCACAATAATTATGCTAGCAACATCTTGTTCCTCTCCTCTGTAGTTGCTCTTATATTATCTCAAAAATAAATAAATAAATTTTGTCAAAGTGAATTGTGATCCTTGTTTGTAGGTGTGGAGGCAAACACCAGATTACGGTCAGCAGACTTTTCCACAGTGTTTATACAATACCACATAATCACAACTTTAACTCTCTCTGCCCCCCCCCACTCCCACCCCCTCAGTCTCTTGACATTGCCAATCACTGCTCCAGATTAGAGGAGGGAAGGATGCTCCTTGAGGGTAGGATGTGTTTAGTTTTTGCTTTTACTGTCTTTGAATCTCTGAGAGGAAGTGCATTTAGCAAAGTTTGTTGAATTCAATTTAGGAAAAGGAGAAAAAAAGAAGACTAAAGGAGAAAAAAGATTGACAAGGAGAAGCAAAAGGATTCTTTTAATATCCCTTTTGTTCACTCTGCTTGGCAGGTGCAGAGTTGGACAAATAGAGGCCACTTTGCAGTATCCTTCTGCTTTCCATTCTTGATGTCTGTCTAGACCAATGGCATTATGTTGTTTCAACACTCATGGAACGAATGGTTAGATTTCAAGCCCATTTGGGGTGTTCAGGTTGACTTGATACATTAAAAGTAGCTCAGAGATAATACCAATGAAATTGTCTGAGGTCATTGCTTTTGGCAAATTCAAATTTCACAGATAATAGAAAGGCAACCACTCTCATACTATGGATAGTCACATATATCTAGGCTTTTTTTTCTAGCAAAATTGTCTATAAATAAATCCTATTTTCCCACTGACATCCTTCAAAAATGTGATGTCTTCCTATACAAAAAGACACCTCAAGAGATGAATTTTAGAAATGCTGGTCAATGTCAGGTGCCAGCATTCAGGAGCAGAATTTTATAGATTGGCTGTTATACTCACATCTACTAGTGTAGTGATTTTCCAGAAAGAAAAAAAAAAACTTACTCTCTCTCTTGAACATAGGGACTTCTCTGATGTCTAGGAATCCTCTGACCAACACGGACACTTCTTAGAACTTTTCCTATCTCCCTCCCTCTCCCCCTTCTGCCTTAGTTAGGATATTTACAATTGAATACCCAAGATTTATATAGAATTTTCCAGCAAATACCAATAAATTTGTCAACCAGGACCATATCCTGCACATTTCAAGCTTAGTGGGATGGGTCAGAATTTACATTCTGTAGGCATGGTACTCCATAACTTAAGATCACTTCTAAATCACAATGAAAGTATTGGCTTATGACTTTTGGGAGATCCTACTGCAAGGGGGAGGGAGGAATCTGAAGTTAATTGGTCAAAAATGAACTATATCTTTCCACTGGCAGAGGATTGTATTCGCTGCACAAAACCAGCCAACTGTCATCAGTAAGGGTTGAGTCTTGTTGGCCTTGGCAAACAATGAAACAAGTAAAAATGCAAAATAGTCTTCGGTCTTGGAGAGAGCCTGCCACTTTTTCAGTGACAATGGTGGAGTGACAGAATAAAGTTAAGAGAATGCTAGGAATCACACAATTTTTTAGACTGTCTACAAGCATTAACTACTACTGCTCAATGTGGGTTCTCTGTCTAACGATCAGCAAGTTGTTATACTACCATAGGAAGGGAAACATATGTACAATGGAATTTTTGCTGTAAGTAAAATTTGAAGCCAGTGTTTCAGATGGAAGGATAGGTAAGAGGTTCAGTTCTGCCAAAAGAGGTAAATTGAGGAGGAAGTAAACTGTGTCACAGAATACCTAAATGTGAAAATAAACATCATTTGACATAGACTTTGAGTGTAAACAAACATACTTGAATGAAAATAGTCATTAGTCATACCATATGGGATAACACCTGTTACATAGGATGAAGAAGAGGGAAATTTAGCTTCTAAATCACTTGTTCAAGATTACAGAGGAGGGGTATGCAAGGTTAAAAGCAGTATCATCTCTTCAAATAGCAGGAACCAATTCAAAAGGAAACAAACCTGTGGAGAGGATGGTATGAGCTAAATCATCCCAAGAGCATCTGTAGGTAAAAATGGAAGGAGGACAACAAATAGATATGAAATGGAGCAGATCTGTCAGCATTTTTATGTTCCATCTACGAATTATCTATCATTGAAGAATTAAGACGTTTCATTTAGGTTCCCCCACTTAAATGTCTGAAACACTGTCTAAGGAAGTGGCGATGATGATTATGAAAATAAAATCAAAAGGGAAGCCTGAACCTGACCAAATAAAAATAGCACAAGAGGCAATATAATTTTAAAGATTCTTAGGGATCAAACTTAGACATTTACCAAAGGAAAAAAATTTCAAAGAACAGAGTAGATCAAAGGTGCTATTATGGACAAAAGCCAGTCTAAAAAAATCAATATAGTGATTGTAAATAAGGTCCAACGTATGACAATAGCAAACATTTATATAACACTTTAAGGCTTGTAAAATACTTTACATCTATGATCTCATTCCATCCTCACTGTGCCATTATTGTTAAACTCATTTTACAGATGACAAAACCTGGTCTGAGAGAAGTTAAGAGATTTAACCAGTTCCACACAGCTAATTAAGTGTTTGAGATCAGATTTAAATTTGTCTTCTTGACTCTAAGACCAGTAGTCTATCCACTGACCTACCTAGCTATTTATTATCAATGATAATTTGCATGTGGCAAACATGAAAACGCATGTCATCCTGGACACATATAGGACCAAAAAGTAGATGAGTTTTTTTAACAGTTGATGATACTATTAGAATATAATCCACAGTCCCTGTCTTCCCCCACTTCCATGTATGGGGTATTCAAGGAAGATTAGCACCTCTTATGTGGGGGCTTGCTGAGCCCTTTTCAGGGCTGCTTTTTCACATTTGGTGTCTACCTGGCTCTCAGCTCTCACACATGGCTTGAAAAAGCTACAGCATAGGCAGTGACCATAGCCTGGTAAACCATTTCAGAAGACAGGCTAAACTAAGGTAGATGATAGGCCTCAAAACCGCCAGTGAGTTATGGGGCTACCTATGGCAAGTATGTAAAAACTTCCCCAGTGGAATGCACAGATAAAAACAATTTATTCTAAAGACCATGAAGGAGGCTGAAGCCAACAGTGTGGAGTTCCTAGAGCTTGATCAAACATCAAAGACACCAAGATCATTCACTGCATCCTGGGGCATTGACAGTCCTCTTGACTTTTGTCTTGCCACTGGCCTTTGATGAATCTGGAAAAGAGAATGAGACTGACAACTTTGTGCAACTGCAACTCATTTAAATCCAATACATGCCTGAATAGAGACATCACCCATGATGTCTTTGGTCCTTTCTAGAAAGTGGACAAATACCAACACATAGGAAAAAAGTCCTAGTTTCTCTTTACCAGTCCTTCTACTCCATCCATTTATCCTCTCAAAGGTTGGAGGAGGAGGGAGGGGGAAGGAAAGATTAAACCCACTTGCTCTAAGAATTGTAGCCTATATGTAAAAGCCCATTCTTTAAAATGCTCATTTGCATTCTTATGCTATTTGAAATTGCCATTTAAATGTCAGTGATCTGAGAAAAGACAATTCAAAATGGAGTAGAGATTTTCCTCAGTTTAATAGATGGAGAACTAGCTGATTTTGGTAATCTCTGTAGCACTAAAACCCTAGCCCAGTAGTATCAAATTAAAATAGAAATATGGGCTATCCATCTCTATATAATGATCCCTTGTGACCTGCATATTGACTTAGTTTTAAAATGTAATTTTATCTACATTGTTATACTTTTTAAAATTTTGTTAAGGTTTTCTAATTATGGCTTAATCTGGTTCAACCACACTTAGGAATGATATGGGAGGACTGGCCACGTGTTTGACACCTCTACTTTAGATCACTTGAACTTAAAGAAAATTTAAGGAAACAAAGATATATCATAACTGTGAGATATGGAGGTAAGTGGGTCTGTTGAATTAACAACACTCAGAAGCCCAGTTAATGCCCCACCTTGGCTGTATTGATATCCATGAAATATTAAAAGAACCATAAGAAGGCCTTTAGGGTACAGGGTGAGTCTTTGAAAAGATTCACTAGAAAACATAAATAAAGAGTTGAATAGGAAAAGGGTAGCCAGGTGTCACAGTGGATACAGTGCACATCTTAGAGTTAGGAGGACCCAAGTTCAAATCCTGTCTCAGATACTTGCTAGCTGAGTGATCATGGGTAATTCACTTAACCTTGTTTGCCTCAATTTCCTCATCTGTAAAATCAGATGGCAAGCTACTTCAGTATCTTTGACAAGAAATCCCCAGATGGGGTCATGGAGAATTGGACATGACTAAAATGACTCATATGGGATAAGAAGGTAGAAGTGTTGGTATCTGTAACCGAGGAGAAAATTCTCAAATTCTCACATGAACATCATCATCATCGTCGTCGTCATTATCATCATGATGACTACCACTTATATAGGGATTTAAAGTTTGCAAAATTTGTGTTTGATCCTCACAATAGCCCCGGGAGGTAGGTGACCAGATCATCGAGCCAACAAGAGTATCGTGAATGCTACTATGATCTGATAGGTACTAGCCTGAAAAGTTCTTAATTTAAAGGTTTCAAATAATATAAAGTGAATTATTACCCTCTATCAGTGCCTAGAACTTTGAAATTAGGAATGTTATTTTTGCTTCAAACAAGGATCACCTGCATTTTCTCCTGGAATCTCCTGTCTATGAAGTTCCCAAAAGACGTACAGGTTCCCTTGATGTATTCTGTGCTACCTAAATCACAGAACCTATTTGGTACCTACATTTCTATCACCCCAGTTTAGCATCAGACAATCTTTAGGAAGTGGAATAATGTTTACTTGTTTTTTATTTTTACCATTATCTTCTACATTACCCAGAACAATTGCTTGGCACACAGTGGGGTTTATGAAATACTTATATTATTTTAGAACTGCAGAGAACTTTAGAGTTATCTAGTTCACTTGTCTCATTTATGGAATAAGAAGTGTTAAGGGACCAGAAAGATTAAATGATTTCCTCAAGGTCGTATGATTATTTGGTGCCAAAGTCTGCCTAGCATAGCACAGTGCACACAATAGGTGCTTAATGTTTGTTGAATTGAACTAAATTTAATTTACTTTATGTTATATCCATGCAAAACAGTTGTAAAGTTGATAATAGAGGTCTCTGAGATAAGGTTAAAGAATTCCTTTGCTGTTTTTTCATCTTTGAGCTTTGTATCATAAGGCAGTCATTTCAGATTGTTGTATTACATTCACTGAATCTCTGGGAGGTTACAAATTTTTAGGTGACATGAATTAAGCTCTTGATGCATTGAAAGACTGGAGTAATATGACATCCTTCAGCTTCTATTTACCAGTGATGAGATCGTCAATAGAGTAACAGTGAACTGAGAGCAGGATCAGCTGACCCTTTGGATTTAGAAGACATCACTGCCTGAAGTACACAAAATGTCAAAAATATCCAAATGTTTCTGATGAATCTGAAATTTTAAAAATTATAAATTTTATATAATTATAAATAAACAAATTATTATAATGCCCAGTGTCAAGCTTTATTTTCTATAGTGCATTAATTAAGTTGGACAATATTCTCACTGTTAAAATTGAACACTGTAAAAGGAAGGATTTTGAGAAGTCATATTTTTTTTTCTTTAAGAACCACTTTGGGCCAAGATGGCAGAGTAGAAAGGCAGACCTACTGTAACTCTCCCCCAATAGCCCATTAAATACCTGTAAAAAAATGACTCTAAACAAATTCAAGAGCAGCAGAAACCACTAAACGACAGAGTGAAAGAGATTTCTAGCCCAAGACAGCTTGGAAGGCCAACAGGAAAGGTCTATCACGCTGGGCTCAGAGAGCAGCACAGCGCAGCCTTGGCCATGTGGCAGCACTGGAGCAGGCTTCAGGACATGGAATCATGGGAAGCAGTTGCGGTTCCCAGATTTCTAAACCCACAAACACCAAAGACAGGTTTAAAGGTCAGTAAGACAGCTCTTTCACCTAGGTGAGAGGGGAGCATGGTCTGGCCACAGTCCCAACTCCAGGGTAGTGGCAGCCACTGTGGCAGCAGTGTCCACTTTTGAAGCCCTGGTCTAAAGACCCTGGGGGAATTGAGCAGCTGATCTGAGTCTCAGTTCTGGGTGGCAGTCCTGGAGAGAGGAAGAGCACTAGTGTGGTGGAACTGTTAGTGACTGTGGAGAGGGAATCCTACTCTCAGATCCTGGGCAGATAAGAGTGCTTGTGTTTGCTCACAGACCAGAGCACAGACCAGGAGAGGAGTAAACTCCTCTCCCTTGATTGTGCCACCTTGGAGGAACTGAGAACTTACAGGTCCACTTGACAAAGGACTCAAAAGTTAAGTAACAGGCTGGGAAAATGCCCAAAAAAAGGGGAAAAAATAAAACTATAGAAGGTTACTTTCTAGGCCAACAGGCATTTTCTCCCATCCTTTTGGATGAGGAAGAACAAAGTATACCATTGGAGGAAGATATAAAAGTCAAGTCTTCTATATCCAAAACCTCCAAAAAAATATGCAATGATCTCAGACCATGGAAGAACTCAAAAAAGGATTTTGAAAATCAAGTAAGAGAGGTGGAGGAAAAATTTGGAAGAGAAATAAGAGCAATGCAAGAAAATCACGAAAAGTGAGTCAACAGCTTGCTGAAGGAGACCCCAAAAAATGCTGAAGAAAATAGCAACTTTAAAAATAGAATAACAATTGGCAAAAGAGGTCCAAAAAGCCAGTGAGGAGAAGAATGCCTTAAAAAGCAGAATTAGCCAAGTGGAAAAGGATGTTCAAAAGCTCACTGAAGAAAATAGTTCTTTAAAAAGTAGAATGGAGCAGATGGAAGCTAATGACTTTATGAGAAACCAAGAAATTACAAAACAAAACCAAAAGAATAAAAAAAAGAAGACAATGAAATACCTCATTGAAAAAACAACTAACCTGGAAAATAGATCCAGGAGAGATAATTTGAAAATTATTGGTCTATCTGAAAACCATGGTCAAAAAAAAAAAAGAGCCTAGACATTATCTTCCGAGAAACTGTCAAGGAAAACTGCCCTGATATGCTGGAACCAGAGGGTAAAATAGAAATGGAAAGAATTCACCAATCACCTTCTGAAAGAGATCCCTAAAGGAAAACTCCTAGGAATATTGTAGCCAAATTCCAGAGTTCCCAGGTCAAGGAGAAAATATTATAAGCAGCCAGAAAGAAACAGTTCAAGTATTATGGAAATACAATCAGGATAACACAGGATTTAGCAGCTTCTACACTAAAGGACTGAAGGGCTTGGAATATGATATTCCAGAGGTCAAAGGAGCTAGGATTAAAATCAAGAATCACCTACTCAGCAAACTTGAGTATAATACTTGGGGGTGGGGGGTGGGGAATGGAATTTCAATGAAATAGAGGACTTGCAAGCATTCTTGTTGAAAAGACCAGAGCTGAATCGAAAATTTGACTTTCAAATACAAGAATCAGGAGAAACATGAAAAGGTTAACAGGAAAGAGAAGCCTTAAGGAACTCATTAGAGTTGAACTGTTTACATTCCTACATGGAAAGATATTATTTGTAACTCATGTGTATATATATATATATATAGATATAGATATATAGATATAGATATAGATATAGATATAGATATAGATATATAGATATATATATGTATGTGTGTGTATATATAGATATATACACATAGATAGACAGAGGGCACAGGATGAGCTGAATATGAAGGGAGAATACCTAAAAAAATAAAATTTACTGCTGAATGGAATGTACCAGGAATAAGAGAAAGGGAGAAGGAGAAGGTAGCAAATCATCTCACATAAAAGAGGGAAGAAAGAGCTTTTACAATAGAGAGGAAGAGGGGGGAGATGAAAGGAAATAATTGAGCCTTACTCTCATAGTATGTGGCTTAAGGAGGGAATAATATACACTCAATTGGATATGGAAATCTATTTTACCCTGCAGGAAAGAAAGCGGGAAGAGGACAGGAGAGGGAAGATAATAGAAGGGACAACCAACTGGGGAAAGGGATAATCAAAAGCAAACATTATTGTGGGAGGACAGGTCAAGGGAGAGAATGGAATAAATGAAGGGCAGGATAGGACAGAGGGAAATGTGGTTAGTCTTTTACAACATAACTATAATGGAAGTGCTTTGTACTGTTACAAATGTATGACCTATATTGAAGTTTTTGTTTTCTCAATGAGGGTGGGTGGAGAGGGAGGGAGAGAATATGTAACTCAAAGCTTTAAGAATGAATGTTAAAAATTGTTTTAGCATGCAGCTGGAAATTAAGCTATATAGACAATGGAATACAGAAATCTATTTTGCCCTACAGGAAAATAGAGTGGAAGGGGGATAGAAGAAGGGTGGGTAATAGAAGGGAGCACAGACTGGAGGAAGGGGTGGATGGGGTGCATGCTGTCCTGGGGTGGGGGGTGGGGAAAGATGGGGAGAAAATTTTGAATTCAAATTCTTGTGGAAGTGAATGTTAAGAACTGAAATATAAATAAACTATATATTTAAAAAAAGAACTACTTTGTATTTGCATATGGCTTTTCTTTTTTTTTTTTTTCAGTTAACTGGAAGATTTTGAAAGAACATATAGATAGGAAACTGTGTGGTTTGATGAATAGAGAGTAAGTTTCAGACTCAAGAAGATTTGGATTCAAGTTCTAGCTCTGATGCATCCTTGGAATGAGGAGGAGGAGGAGAAGGATGGTGATAATGTTATCCCAAGCATGTTCACTTAACTGTTCATTGTTGGGGATAACTTAAGTCCTAGAAATGATACAATGCAGAACAGTTGGTGGTTTGCATTGTTAGATTGAGTTTTATCATCAGGAGTTACGTTGGTTGGTCCAAACCAAAAGCTACCAAACAAAACAGTAGTTACCTAAATGCATCCAAATGGTCAGGTAGTGAGTCAGCAAAATATTTTTTTAACTTATCTCCACTTTTTTCTAGAGCTCTATGTTTGACATTAGGTACATAGTAAATACAGTCTGGAAATTTAGCTGAATCTTTTCTTTCTCTTTCTCCTTCATATTTGGTCCTTTAAAAATATTGATAGTACATGAAAGAAAAGGAACTAGAATATGTGTATTGGCCAGTATGAATGCTAAAAGAGTAAACGTCCACAGAAAAATACTATGAATTATCTTTTAGTTACATTTCAAACTTCAGAATTTTTTTGTCTCCCCTCACACAAAGATATCAAAAATACTGTCACGTAGAATGAAAAGTGCATAAAAAAGATTATATTCAGCATATTTTGGACGGTACCTAAATTTCTCAACCAATCTAATCTTTAGTTAAAATTTATAAGACCTAGCTTGGCTCATGATTCTCTTAGCTTGTCACCAACAGCCTAGCATTCTTTGCTCTCCTGGTCCCTGGGACAAAATGGAATCATATCCCTTTCCTTACTCAGAGAACAATCCATTTTGAAAACTATTAGCCCAGATACTCGGGAATTAAGCTTATTTACCCAATCTGTAATTTTAGGTACTCTTTCAGCCAATTAAGAAACCTGATTGCTTGTCAGACTCTAGTAACCTAGCCATATTTCTCCATAATCATTGGATAACTAGATATTTCCTGACTTTCAAAGGCAGAGAAAAGGGAAAGTATTGATAAAATTGGTATCGCAGTTGGGCCTATCACCTATGAAAAGTTATAATTTGACCCAGTATTCAGTTCAAATGTAAAGTTCTCAAAAGATAGCCTCTTTTCTTTACACTACCTATTTTGATGGGAAAAATACTAAAAGAGATATCCAATTCCCAATTAGCAGGAAGTGTTTTGGTGGCCTGCCCCTCCATAGCCTTGACTTATTTTCTTCTTTCCTCTCCCCTCCTCTCCTCTCCTCTCTTCTCCTCTCTTCTCTTCTCTTTCCTTCCTTCCTGCCTTCCTTCCTTCCTATGTTTCTTCCTTCCTCTCTCCCTTCTTCCCTCTCTCCCTTCCTTTCTTTCTTCCTATTTTCCTTTTCTTTCTTTCTCCTTGCTTCCTTCTTTTCTTTTTCTCTTTTCACCCATCCATCCATCCAGCTTTCTTTCTTTCTTTTTTCTTCCTTCTTTTTCTTCCTTCTTTCTTTTTTCCTTTTCTTTCTTTTTTTCATACACTGAGTCACCAGCAGCAATTTTCAGATTTCTTACTGGAAATCAGTTGCCTGGCAGTAAGTCAAGCCCCCAAACAAAGCATATATTCTCTGTCTACAACAGAAGAGAAACATATACTAAACAATCTTGACTTGCATGTTTTTCAATTTTGAATCTGGAATTCAAATACTGCTGTGATTCACGTGCTTCCAAACCCACGGCTGCCACCTACACACTTTGCAAAACATTATGTTTAGGAAAGAATTCTGCTACAATATCACTTGTGAGATTTTTTCCCCCCTTTCATTTCTAACTTTTTTTTGCAAAGAGGTGTTTGAATCAAGACAAAGTCCTGTTTCAGTTACTATTCTTTGAGGTAGGGAGGAAGTGAAGGCCCTGTGTCCTATTTTCCACCCCAAAGCTGTTTCCCAGATCAGAAAACCTCCTGGGAGCCTCTTCCCTTTGGATAGAATGACCAAACCATTGTTCAGGCTACAATAGGGTACAAACTAGAGAAGACTTAGAACAATAAAAAAAGGGAAAGTCTGTAACTGGGTAAAAGAGAGCTCATGCAAGCTCACCTCAAACTCTCAGAATGTTAATGTAGACAAGCATATCTATATTTACATGTATAGATCTATAGACCTATATCTATATGCATGCACAAGATACAAATAACTTGCCAAAAGTCCCCCTTCTATTAAATAAAAGTCATACAGATGTTTGAGAGGAGGACAAGGGAAAAAACAGATTTATGATTTTGTTAGTATATTAAAATCTTGGTGAGGATTTCCTCATAAAGTTGGCTACAGTGAAGAGCACTCTGGTGCTTGAGTCATGAGGACCTGAATTCAAAGCCAGCCCCAGACATATTCTTACCTATGCGAGCCTGGGCAAGTCACTTAACTCCTCCCAGACTCAGTTTCCTCATCTGTAAAGCAGAGATGATAATAATAATGCCTGTCTCCCAGGGTTGTTGAAAGGATTAAATGAGATAATATTTGTAAAGCAATTTGCAAACCTTAAAGTACCATACACATGCTTGTTATTTTATCAAGCTAGTTATTTTACAAGCAATGCAGAGTTGCCCCTTTTCCACAGTGGTTGTAGTATAAGCTTATACAGGCTAGACTTGGAGATTTAGTATTTAATATATACCATGTGTTTCTTATATTTAATATACCTTGTGAGGGAGAGAAAAGACTTCTTTGATAGGGACCAGAAAAATCAAATCCCATCAGAACAGAGTTGTCTTTTATCAAATAATAAGAACTAAAATATAATTGTTACATGTTTTTATTAAAAATATTAGGTTGCTAAATCAGTCCTTTATCTGCCTTAGCTATCTTTTTATAATATAATAGACTGGAGACAATAAAAATAAAAGTCATAGACCAGCCAAATTAGCTTTGAATCTTAGTGATTAGTGTAGTGAAGAATCACTATTTCTAGTTTGGGTCTGGGTCCTCATCTCCTCTGTGAAATGGGAGGGAAGACATTTAACAACAGCTGTGGGAATATGTTTTTTAGTCTCTGAGCATCTCAATATTTAAAATCCAACTTCAAAATCTGCCTTGGACATCCTAGCCTTGTGTCCCTAAATTTTCTGTGCCTTAGTTTGCTAACCTCTAAACCTATGGTGCTAAGATTGGAACAGATGAACTCTAAATCTCTTTTCTCTCCATGTTTTTCTTTATTTTCATCTACTGGCCTATGTTCATAGTATGTAGAAACTACTACCTCACAACTCTTCTTAATTTTAAAGGCTTTCAATTCTGCTTCCAGTATGCTCTCCAGTAGCCGGGCAGCTAGATGGTGCAGTGGATAGAGTACCAGCCTTGGAGTCAGAAGGACTTGAGTTCAAATGTGGCCTTAGACACTTACTTAAGCTTTGTGGTCCTGGGCAAGTCACTTCACCTCACCCTATTTACCTTAGTTTTTCATCTGTAAAATGAGCTGGAGAAGGAAATGACAAGTATCTTTGCCAAGAAATCCCCAAATGGGGTCAAGAAGAGTCATACCTAACTGAAATGATATAACAACAAATGTTCTTCTTCAGGATAAATCAAGTCATTTCCTTTAACTTGCTGAGAAGGTTACCCTATGTACTTATGTTGTAATACTTCCCTCTATAGCCTTACAGTATTCTTCCTTAGTGAAAAGAATCCCAAGTCAATAAATACCTGGTCAATGTTGACTATAAAGAAGATAATTTATGAAGGTGTACTCTTATAGAGCAGATGGCACCAATCCTCTTCAAGTTCTGACCATGAACTCCCACCATTCAATAAATTCCAGTGGCTCCCTAATACATCCAGGATCAAGTTTAAAATCCTCTGTTTGACATTCAAAGCCCTTTATAATCTGCCTTCTTCTTATCTTTCCAGTCTTTTTCCACCTTAGTCTCTTCCGCATACTCTGTGATCCAGTCATAATGGTTGCCTTGGCGTTCCTTACACATGACACATGACACTCCATCTCTACACTTTCTGCATTTTCAACAGTTACTCCCTGTTGTTGAAACTGTCTTCCTCCTCATCTTCACTTTTTGTTTCCCTAGCTTTCTTCAAGTCTCACCTTCTGTAAGAAGTCTTTTTCATTCCTCCTTAATCAGTGTTCCCTCTGATAATCTTTCCAATTTATGCTGTATATATCTTCTTTGTACATAGCTGTTTAGGAGCAGCTAGGTAATACAGTGGATAGAGTTCTGGGCCTCGACTCATGAAGACCTTATTTCAAATTCAGCCTCAGACACTTAGTATCTATGTGACCCTAGGCAAGTCACTTAACCCTGTTTGTCTCAGTTTTCTTACCTGTAAAATGAGCTGAAGAAAGAATGGTAAACCACTCCAGCATCTTTGCCAAGACAACTCCAGTGGGGTCACAAGGATATGACTGAAAGCAACAAACGTAGTTGTTTACATGTTCTCTTCCACGTTAAACTCTGAGCTTGTTGAAAACAGAGAATGTTTTTCTTTTGCTTTAATTTGCTTTGTTTTCGCTTTTCTTTGCCTCCTTAACACTTAGCCTGATGCCTGGAACATAGTTGGTGTTCAATAAAAGCTTGTTGACTGACTATCTGACTGTACTTTGCCCTAGCCCATATATCTCTCTCCAGCCCATGAGTAGAGTACAAAACACTATCTAACACTCTGACAAAAATCCAGGTAAATGATAGCTACAGAATTCTCCCGATCTGAAATAAAGGGAGTCTGGCATGACTTGTTCTTAATGATGCCATGTTGAATCTTCATGATCACTGTCTCCTTTTCGAGATGTCCACTAATCATCCTTTTAATATTACGTATTAGAATTTGCCATGAATTGGAATCAGTTTCCATGCTACAGTCAGGCATGGAAATAAAAACTCTAGAGAAAGAACAGATTATAGAGACTATGCATAAAAGTTAAATTGTTTAATTTGAAACTTTCAAATGCTTGGCAGAAGCTAGTAAATGAATAATAATATAGTAAGCACCTTAGCATCTGTGCTGCTAATTAATAAATGAACTGAAGGAAAAAATACCACCTCATATACAAATTGCATTAAAATGACTGTTAACTCTTCTGTCATTTCCTTGCTACAGTTGTATTAGTGAGATATTTTAAATGTAGTCGTGAATCTCTTGTCCTTCCTTGTGTTCTCTGCTTCACCAGGAACTGCCTCTTCTCTCTTCCTTTCTTCTTCTTCTTCTTCTTCTCCTGTTCCTTCTTCTTCTTCTTCTCCTGTTCCTTCTTCTTCTTCTTCTCCTGTTCCTTCTTCTTCTTCTTCTCCTGTTCCTTCTTCTTCTTCTTCTCCTGTTCCTCCTTCTTCTTCTTCTCCTGTTCCTTCTTCTTCTTCTTCTCCTGTTCCTTCTTCTTCTTCTTCTCCTGTTCCTTCTTCTTCTTCTTCTCCTGTTCCTTCTTCTTCTCCTTCTCTTCTCCTTCTCTTCTTCTTCTCCATCTTCTTCTTCTTCTTCTTCTTCTTCTTCTTCTTCTTCTTCTTCTTCTTCTTCTTCTTCTTCTTCTTCTTCTTCTTCTTCTTCTGCTTCTGCTTCTCCTCCTCCTTCTCCTTCTTCTCCTTCCTCCTGTGCTAACTTCTGCTCACCTTCTGACAGGATTTGGACAGCAGAGTGTCATTTACACCCGGACACACAGACTTCCCTTCAACATAATTAAGGTTCCCTTAATATAATCAGGCTAAATATATAAATATATTTGCTTTCCCCTAGAATCAACCTCTAGTTGAGTGTTTGCTATCCTCTGTTTGACCTTGCTGTGTTTTCCTGCCAAACTTTCTGCAGGTGCCCACTTCCTCAGCAGCTCTGGTGAGAATGACCTGTTTTTGATACATAATGGAAATGCATTCTAAACCATCATCTTCCTTAAAGGGTCATCCATCTCTTTCTTGTTCCACATTAAACAGATGGCACTCTGACACCTATACATAACAAACATCAACTGAAACAAAGACAATCACATATTTAAAAAATAGTGGTTTTTCCACAGACACCTTAGTCTTCAGTCTACTACCTGTTGTATGACTTGGACAAGTCACTCAGCCTTCCTTGGTCTCAGTTTCCTCATCTGCAAAATGAAGAGTTCAGTTTAGATGATCACTAAAGTCCCTTTCAGATCTAAATACCTTGAGTTTATATTTTTTTCTTCTATCCGCCCTGATTTCTTTTCTTAGAATTGTTTAGAATTTAGTGAGCATCTAGACACACCCTATCACTTCACAGATGGAAATTAAAGACAATCACTTGTCAAAAGTCACATAGCTAAAGGGTTGCAGGGGAAGAATTAGAACTAAGATTAGCCTCTTGACTCCCAGTCCAGAGCTCACTTCTTATGCTAGACCATAACTTTTGTACATTGAAAAGACTTCCAAATATCATGCATACTCAATAATCTAAACCAAATTAAATATAATTAAGTAAAAATCAATCAGCAAATATTTATCAAGTGTTTACTATGTGTTAAACACACAGTAAAATATTATATAAGGTGCTTTACTTTCTATGGAGGTAAAGTGATATAGTAGAATGAGTCATGGAATTGGAATCAAGGTCTGGAGCTCTGGGTTCAAGTCTCAAGTTCAGTCCTTACTAGCTTTGTGACTGTGGGCTTGTCATTTCATTTCTGTTACCTCAATGTTCTTTTTACTGAAATGGGAAGAATAATACTTGCATTGCTTTACTTACAGGGATATATTGAGGAAAATGCCTTATAAGCTTTAGAGCACTGAAGCAACGTGAATTACTTCATGCTAGAAAGCTATTAAACTTTGAAACTCAAGCACTGAATGTCTATGTAACACTTCTCCTCCCTCTACCAAATTTCTCCTCCACTGGCTTCTGAACAGAAGATGGGTAAGGCTGGGAACACACTCTGGCTTTGTCTATTCATCACCTCCAGGATGAAGAGATTGGAGTGGGCATAGGGATAGAAAGGGAAAGAATCCTTGTTTAAATACTCACTTGAATGATGGCACTTAGAAAAAGGGGAGCAGGATGGGCAAAAAAGACAAATAAGGGGGACAAAATGGTGATCAACATGGAGCCAATCTATCTCTTATCCTTCACTTGGCAAAGTCAAACACTCTTTGGGTATAAGTTAGGTCTAAGAATGCAGGAAGAGCTGAACTGAGATAGACAGTGGCTGTGCCTGGAGTCAGGAAGACTCTGTATTCAAATCCTGCCTCGGATTTTTCTACGTGACCCAGGGCAAATCACTTAACCTCTCTATTCATATCACTTTCCTTAACTGTAAAATGGGGATACTGTACAGTATTGTTTTGATAATCAAAGAATATTTGTAAAAACCACTTATCGGGATTTCTGGCACATAGTTAGCATTGCTTAAATGTTGATTACTTTCTCCTGGAAGAAGAGGAGAGCACCAGATTTCATTTGCCATTGTACCTGGAAAGTCACATTAGTCTTGAGAAAGACTGAGATCAGCTGCAACACTTTGAGTCCCCAAGTCATTTCAACTGGTTGGACATTGAACCTCTGGGAGATTTTGCAATGGGTAGAAAAGCACAGTCAGCAGGCCTACTAATTCCCTAGATAAGTAGCAGGATGAAGAACTAAACTCCTGGCAACAAAGGGAGAAAATGGGTGACCCATTTGGGAAGGATTTGTACATCAGTTGTATATCAAAATATACAACATGCACTGAGGGATTTGGTTTTCAAAAAATGTTTAAGCATTTCTTAAGAACTTACTATTTTATTTATCAGTCACCATGCTAAGTACCAAAGTTACAAAGCAAAGCAAAAACAGCCCCTACCTTCAAGCTCCTCAAGGAGCTCACATCTGGAGATAACATGCAGACAGCTATGTATATAGACTTTGTATGCAAGGTAGATGGAAGGTAATATCAGAGGAAAGGTACTAGCATTAAGGAGAACTGGAGTGGTGAAAAGCTAGAGGCAGGCAGAGCCATTGGAAGGCTATTGCAGTAGTCCAGAAGTGAGTTGGTAAGAACCATACAAGAACAGGGGAGAGAAGCAGACATGGAGGAGAGATGCTGGGAAGGTAGAATTGACAGGAACTGACAACACATTAGACGGGGTGGGGGGTGGCAAGAGAAAATAAGGAATCAAGGATCACATCTAGGTTTCAAACCTGGGTGACTGGGATGATGATAATTCCCTGAATAATAATAGGGAAATTCAGAAGAGGGGACAGTTTGGTGAGAAAGGTTTCAGTTTTGAACATTTTGATTTTAAGATGTCTATGGGACATTCAGTTTGAGTTGTCCAAGAGAGAATTGGAAATCTAAGACTAGGGGTCAAGAGAGAGGGTAAGGCTAGATAAATAAATGTGAGAATCATCTGTATTGGAAAGATAATTAAATCCATGGGATCTGATATGATGATTAAAGAGTTGCCTATAGTATAGTTTTATATTGACCTTGGTTGAAATACAGCAGGGATTGGAAATACATTGGTGATGGGGGGAGGGGGAGAATTGCTTTATGCTTGACAAGCCAAGAATGGGATTGGATAAATCCAAATCAGTTCCTTAGACTTTGAAAAAGAAATCAATTAATAAACATTTAATAAGTACCTACTAAGTGTCAAGCCCTGTGCTGACAAAAATCTGGGTCACTTACAAATGAGGGCATTGCCAAAGAGATGAGTTACAGGAGAGGCCACAGGATCTGGGGAAAACCCTGGAAGTTGTGATTGCTACCTCAGAGCAACCTTTGGGGGACACGTGACAGTGATAGGTGCTTGCTGGAAATTCTGGACTCTGGTCCTGGCTAGTGAAGGGACTTGACCATTGTCTGGGAAAGTAACACCCCATCTCACAGTTGGAAGAACAGAATTTTGCATGATTTCTATTCTCATTTTCTCTTTTCTTCTTTTCTTACTTTCCTTCTTCCCTGCTCTGGTTTTTAATGCCTAGTTTCTGTTGCTCTGCAGAACTAACTAACCATGCCATTGCTTTTATCTGTTCTTTTTAGGGGGAATGATGCTGTAATGAAAGAGCAAGTCCACATTAATTAACATTCCACAACAAAAGAATTCCATTAAAAATGCAGAAAGCCAGAAGAAAGGGCAACTCTGGCTGAGAAGATTGAATCCAAACTCCCAAGGTCTTACCCATGAAAAGTAAAAGGGACAGGGACCAGCCCTTCAAAAACAATTTTAATGGACTTAGAAGGCATTAACCGGGAAACCAGTGAAGCGCATGATTGCAGAGTCAGCTTTTAATTTATATTTAAGCCAATGAAGCAAATTCATATTGCTTTAATACTGAAAAACCTATTTTACATGCACTTATCTCTCCTCACCTCCGCTACTCAACTGAATATCAAAAAAGAAAAAAAAACTCACAATAAACACAGATAGTCCAGCAAACATGCCCACATTACACATATCCAAAAATTCATGTCTTAGCCTAGATTTTAAACCCATCCTCTCTAGGGTAGGAGATGGAAAGCATGATGATACAGCTTCAGGACTCTGAACTTAAAGTTTAATCATTGAATCAATCAGAGTTGGAAAGTCTTTCAAACACATTTCTTTAATCCTAATCAAGGTTAAGAGCAAATTGTTCAATTTTCTAGATTGCAATAATTCTTTTTAAGCACCAATTTTGTATTCTGATGCTTTGTACTGGCAAGAAGGTGACATTGGGTCCTTGAAGGTTGCACCAATATGGCACAGTGGGAGAAGTATGGACTCTAGGCAGAAGAAATACCTGGATTCACTTATTGCTTGTGATACTTACTATACCAATGTGACCTCAGGAAAATCATTTAATTGTCCTTTGAGTCAGTTTACTCTTCTGTAAAAAGAGGGGAATAGAGGCTCTTTCTATGTCCCTGAATATAGAAACAGCTCTTGGATGGATTTCAAGGGGTCTTATGCTTCTTTTTATTCACTAGACTCCAACTGGAATCTAATATTTCCTTTATTTATAAGTTGCTTGAAGAGGCATGATTTTGAGAAGGGATCCATAAACTTCACCTGATTGCCAAAGAAATCCATGACACAAGAAAGGTAAGGACCCCCAATCTCAAGGTATGGTCCTATGACCAATGGACCTCATGCTATGGCAAGTGCTACTCAACTTTAAAAAAATGTATAGCTGTTAATTGAGGAACAGAGCAATAACCAAGTATTGTAGGACTTTGCCCCAGGGCACTGAAATGTAGGGTACTAACAGGCCTTACTCCTTATCAGGTAAAAAGAACTGTGCTTAGCACCTAGTTAACAAGAATAATTAGTTAAAATAGGCTGCAACCAAATGGCTAGTTTCCTCTCTCCAACAGCTACACTCTAGTACCTCTTTCCCTCCCAGACCCTGCCCTATTTCCTCCCTAAGGGGGGGGTAAAAGGGGAACTATGGCCCAGGGACGTTCTCTGCAATGGGGTCTTGTATGTCCAGAAACACAAGTTCCCTTAACCAACCTCTCACTCATCCCTTCCCTTCACTGATAACCAAATTTGTCCTGAGAGCTCAAATTGTAAGGAAAGTAAGCCTGGCTAAATTAAGAGAGGCACCTTACCAAAAACTGGCCACTGAATAACAGCTGTTTTGGGCCACAGCTCTGAAGACTCTACTAAAAGCATGAAGGGGCCATAATTTACATCAGTAGAGGAATTAAAACATATATAGAAAACATAAAAAACATATATAAAAATACTTTTTAAAGTATTCATCGTGGTTATGGTTCCTTTCTCAGTACCTAGAAAATGAACAGATCTGATAATCATTTAATGTCAATGTCAAAATTTTTAACAGAAATGTGGAGTCCCTACCCTAACACTCACCCCCCACAAAAAAAGTTTACCAGATCTTTATTTATAAGTGGAAAGAAATTCTGTGCAAAAATACTTGCCAATAAACTTTTGGTTTAGATAACAGCTTAAGTATGATATGTAAGGAGTGAGTTTATCAAACCTGTTAATATGCTACACTTGGAGTCAGAAAGACCTGGACTTGAACTGGACCTCAGACCAATTTATTAGCTGCTTTCCCCTAGGCAGGTCAATTAACCTTGCTCTGCCTCAGTTTCTTCATCTGTAAAACAGTGATAATAGTTTCTACCTTATAGGGTTGTCACAAAGATCAAGTGATATACTATACTGAACTTGGTAAATTTTAAAACTCTAAGGCAAAGACAATCTCTGCTCTCAAGTAATTCATGCTCTGAAAGGCAATTGGGAGCCAATTAAGCTTCTTGAGGGATAAAGAGAGAGGCATGGTCAGAATTGTTTGTTAAAATAGATTTTTTGTTTGTTTGTTAAATTGTTTGTTAAAATAGACATCAAGTACCTATGATGTACCAGCCATTGTGCTAAGCACTTTACAAATATTATCCCATTTTTTTCCTCACAATGATATGAAGTAGATGCTCTTATTATTTCCATTTTACAGTTGAAGAAACTGAGGCAAACAGTTTTAAATGACTTGTCTTGAGTCACACAGCTAGTAAGTGAGGCTGAACTTGAAATTCTCATCTTCCTAACTCCAGGGTCAACCTATCCATTGAGCCACCTATCTGCTCTGGCAAAATGTTAGCTGTTCTTCTAATAATTTCAACAAAATGTAAAGCAACTTCTTTTTTCAAGTCAATCAACAAAATTTTATTAAGTGCCTGCTTTGCACCAAGCCTGTCTTAAATGTTGAGGGTAGATATACAAAAGTAATTTGTCTTTGCCCCCGAGTTTACATTCTACCAGAGGAATGAAAGGTGTTCACAGAAAAATACAAGATACGTACAAAAGGAGTAGAAGTTAATTTAACTGGGGGAACTGAAAGGTTAATTCCTGAGAGAATTAGGAAAGGCCTGTAAGGGAGGAGGTCTTGATTGGGCAAACACACAGAGAAAGGAAACAAATAGAGGACAGCCAGTGGTTGCGTTTGACTAGAAGTGCAAAAATATATAGGAATCTTGAAAAGGTAAACTGATGCTAGATTGTGGAAAGTTGTTAGGATAGACTGTGAAAAGATTTAACTTCTACACAGAGTAACTTGTATTTTATCTGTTAGTCAATAAGCATTTATTAAGCCTCTACTTAATGGGTAACTAAGTAATGAAGTGGATAATGTGCTGGGTCTACCATCAAGACTCATCTTCCTGAGTTCAAATACAGTCTCATATATTTTACAGCTGTGTAACTCTGGGCAAGTCACTTAACCCTGTTTGTCTTAGTTTCCTCATTTGTAAAATGAACTGGAGAAGGAAATGGCAAACCACTCCAGTATCTTTGCCAAGAAAACCCCAAATGGAGCCCACACAGTCTGAAACTCTGACTGAACAATATGACTTGAAATGACTTAACAAAAAGAAAAAGTCTCTCCTATTGTGTCAGGCACTGTACTAAATGCTGAGGATACAAAGGCAAAGACACTCTGTTCTCAGGTAGCTCATACTCTGAAAGTCAAAGGAAGCCAATGAAACTTCTTGAGGTATAAAGAGAGTGGCATGGTCAGAATTGTTTGTTAAAATACAAGTTACTCAGATTTTTTTCCCCCTAGAAATGTTTGCATTGAGAGCTGCTTGAAATACATCATTTGCTGAAATTTAAAATTATCATTGTAATTCATTTTTTTCCTGGAGAGAATGGAAAAGGGAAGGGTACAAATATTTGTGTTAACACACCTTGACCAATAGTGTTTCTTAGTAAAAAATATTTTGGATACAGTACTTAATGGGTAGGAAAATTCTAACCCCTGGGTCAAATAATTCCCAATATTAAGTGCCAAAAGGTGATTTTATGCCCAATATTTTGATAATGTAAATGTAGCTTGAATGTAGCTCCATTTCTGTACATAAATATAGCTTGAAATGCGCTCTTCTAAAAGGCTACCAAATAGGAAACTTACTCTATGAACATTGGATCTTTTTGTTATCAAAACAAAACACAACCCTTTCCACCTTCTAGATTTTTCTCTTAAAAATGACAAAAACAAATTCTGGAATGCTTATAATTCCAGTTTCCTATCAGATTGTGAATACTTTATAACAAACTCTAGCAACATTGACCCTTCTTGTAAAAGTTAAAGGTTTCCCCATCACCATCACCACTAACAAAAAAAAAAAGTGAAGTATTAAAGGTCTTTGTCTTTTAAGACTTTGGAACATGCTAAGGTTGCATCTCTGGTTGTCTTCTCCTCCTTCCTTCCCATGCCTGTCTGCCTCTCTCCCAACTGTCTGTAACATAAAAGTGAAATGCAGTTTTTATTAGTTGCATTTATTGAATAAGTGTGATGCTCTCTGTTCTTATTTTCGAAAATATCCAAGAACATTTTGTACTTCTCTTATAAGCACAACTAAATACATTATTCTTTATGACTTTGGCCATTGAGTCCTCAGTGACTTTTGAAGGGGAAAATAAAAGTTCACCTTGCCTTAGTTTCTTATATAGTATGATTAATTCTTAAATAACTCTGATCCTGAACATATTTGAACTCTGTTTTGTGTATGTGTGTGTGTGTGTGTGTGTGTGTGTGTGTGTGCGTGTTTAAATATAAAAAGAAGCCAGTAACTCAATGTTCAACAGAGTTGGAAATAGCTTGAAGAATGTTCAGCATGAGGTCAGAAGCTTCCCAGATGGATTAAGTAATTGTTAAAGTTGGTACAATGCAGCTTTGCATCTTAACCTCATTTTCTAAATCTCCTTTCCCAGGAATTAAAGCATGAATAATATTTGTTTGATAAAATGTAAATGGCTTAATGTTTTTAAAGCCTACAGTGAAATTCACTTTCAGAGTTCCCAGTTGGTGACTAAGCTTCATTAATAGGGAGTTGTGAGGACAAGCAAGGGCCTAGAACATACTATGTACCCAATAATTACCTGTTGTGGATGAACTATTGGAATTTCCTTTACTTAATTCTGGGAGTAACTTTAAATAGCCACAAAAGTGTGACATAATTGCTGAGGAAATAAAAAGTGGCAGATAAGCAACTCAGTTCCTTTTAGATGGTAAGAATTTCACTGGATTATTTAGAAAAGCAAAATGGAAAGTGTCCAAGTCTAAAAGGAAAATGTTACTGCTGGAAAAGGCATCAGGACCCAGACTGATGACAGAATTATTCGTGACAATGGAATTGGAACGACTCTAATGAGCTTTATTCTCTCCACTGAAGGCAGATGGATGACAACTAAGTAGTGTTTGAAACAAATACTCAGGACTCTTTGACCCATTCCTGACTCTCCATTCCCCTAGTTCTTCCACTCTGAAATTCTCCTCCCTATTCAGAGCAATGCTCAGAATTTTCAGAAGCTGAGGTAGCTTGAATCTTTATGCTACAAAACTTTTATTAGATTATGAATACTTTTTATGACAAATTCTGGCCATATAAAGCATTTCGAAAAAAAAAAAAAACAACCTAAAAGATTCCCTGTCACTGAGGCTTCTAATGAAATAGAAGAGATAAGCCCATCTTAACCAAAGCTTCTTTTCTCCTCATATGGTGAGCTGTACAACATGTGTTGATAGTGGGAAGCAAGGTTGGATCCATAATCCACATCTCTTGAGTCTATCTGTCCAGGGTTGGTGCTACCTTCATACTCAGAACAACTCACCTTAATGCATTTTGAGATTCTTCAAAGCATATCTTCTCTTTACACTAAGTATTTTGAGAAAGCACAGAGCAAAGGAGGATATAACACATGGATGGGGTGGAGTACATGATGGCATTCTCCTGGGGCATAGGATTACTTACTAAGCCAGCTCCTGGAGATAGATACTAGATTTGTGATCTCATTTATAACCCCCAAACACAAGTCAGAACCTTCTTTGCAACTGAGAGTTTGAGAGTTGTCTCAGAACATTGAGAGAATAAATGACTTACTCAGGGTTCCTCAGTTAATAGCTATCAGATTCAGTGCTCCAATGATTCCAACCAACTTGCTGTTTCTCTCCACTACTCCACAATGCCTCTGAAGCACTGGGGATACAAAGCAAGATAATTCCCTGGCCTCAGGGAGCACTTTGAGGGATGACAATGCCTGGTGGTGTTGCTGATTCCTTACTCAGGAGCCTTGGTTTCAGAATCATTGGCTAGCTAAAAATCAAATATCTTGCTTACATAACCTGACTTCTTGGGCATCATTTCCTGCCTATCTGTGATCCTCTGCAGGAGCAACATTCTATTCATGCCCATCTTGGCATGTTCCATTCTATCACCACTCTACAACTCAGATTTTTATTAGAGTTGTTCATCTGCTAGGTTTCCCTTTGTCATCTTGCATTTATGAAAGTACTTTCTAAAAATGTGAGTATGAGATTCAGTATTTATCTCCATTGAATTTCTTATTTCATCCAACTTGTTCTTTATTGTTAAGATCCATTGGATCAAAATTCTGTTCTCTAGTGTATTAGCTTTCCCTCCAAGTTTTGTCATCTTCACAGTTGACAAACATTCCATCTTTGTCATCACGAAGGTTCCCAGCCTTGGATTCTCCACTCCTTTCCCTCATTTCCCCCCATTCAGTCAGTTGTAAAGTCCAGTTGATCCTAACTTAAAAGCATTTCTCAACTTTGTTCCCTCTCTCTCTTCACGTAGCCACCACCCTACTTCATTCTCTCATCCCCTCTTCCTTGGATTGTTGCAAGACACCTCATTGTTCTCCATGCTTCAAGTCTCTCTCCTCTTTAGGCCATCCTCCACCCAGCTATTAAATTGATAGGTCTGATGATGTCAAATACCTGCTAACAAAGGTTCGGTGGTTCCCTATTGCCTGTAGGATAAAATACGAATGCCTCTGTTTGGCATTAAAGTCCATATGGCTCCAACTTCTTCCTAATCAGATTTTGTATTATTTGCATCACTCCCCAATATGAACTCAATGTTCCAGTCAACTCAACCTATTTGCTATCTTCCTCATGCCTGATATTTGATCTCTAGCATCCATACCACTGTTTTCTGTTTCTGGAATGCTCTCTCTCTCCCCTCACGTTCACTTCTTTGAAACCCTTGATCCCCTCAGGGATCACAGTTCAAATAACACCTGTTACAGAAGTCGTTTCCTGATCCTTCTAGTTACAAGTGCTCTACCAATCAATCATTGGAAGATCAACTTATATTCAATTTGCATATATTTTGTATTTACTTCTCTGCCTACATATTGTTTTTCCCAAGAGAAAGTAAGCTTCTTGAAAACAAGCTTTATTTTATTTTTTATCTTTGTATGCCCAGTTTCTTGCACAGTGTCTAATAGGTAGCAGGAATTTAATGAATCCTTGCTTCATTAAACTGAATTAAATTTAATTGAAAAAGCAATGGAAAACTATTCACAATGGTTGGACAGGGGAATGACAGACTGAAAGAAGGATTTTAGAAAGCTTAACAAGAGAAAGCTATTTAGGGTAATGACCAGAGGCAAGTGGAAGCTATTGCCATAATCCGCTTGGGACCATCAGGGGCTCTAAGGAAGAATCAGGTGCTTTCAGTTAAACACTCATCCCTAGGAGCTATTTCTACCACCAAACATCACAAGATATTTCTGGGATAATCCCCAAACTCTCTTGGACTATGAGAGAGCTGTTTGCCTCTTTCCCCTTAGCTCTGCCTCTTTAGGGGTGATAACTCTTGTCTTGTTAATTTCAGGTCTTGTGCATGAATTTATCTAATCAGATTCTTCATTCATGGACGCCCTATATACTTGAGAAAACTGCACTACCTCATCCTGTCCCTGTAGCATTTGAATTGAGGTCATTTACGAAGGCATAACTGGGTATTTCTCTTAAAATTTATCGTAAAAATATAAGGGAATGAATACATCACTGCATCTGGTTTAGGCATCTTCTCCCAGATGAGGAAATCCCCTCAGACTGTCTTATTTTAAAAAAAAAAAAATTGATATGCAAACCAGACAGGAGTTCAAAAAAACAACAGTCCAAGTGTTCATATTCCAAAATCTCCCTCTCCTGCTGCCCCCTCCCCTAGCCTTTCTGTTCAAATGATTACTCAACAGACATTGCCCCTTCCTTAAGCCTCTTCTGTGTGGCCACAGATCCATGTGTAATAACTTCCATTCTCATGCAGAAGGAAAAGGAAGAGGGTGGAAAACCAAGGAGGAATTAAGAGCAGAGTTGAAATGATTATGATGTTAAGGTAAAAGATATCAATAAAATGTGTTTTGTTTTTGTCCAAGGCTATTGATGTTTAAGAAAATAATACTTAGGCATCTCTCTGGAGGTAATAAAATAAACATCTGACCCCAACTTAAAAGTTCCCCTTTTATCCCTAAGATTTGGATGCAGACTCCTTGAAGGCAGGAAACTTTTCTTTTTCATCTTGTTATGTTTAACACCTGGCACAGTATATGGTACATAACTGGCATTTAAATTCTTGTTAAATTGTATTGAATTTGCTACCTGGCAAAGAATCATATGAAAATTCATAGTCAGGTAAACCCTTAATTTCTCCTTATTGTAGTCATTAGTAAATGGTAGGAAAACTCTTGAGTCTTATAGAGAATACCAGGCTGAAAGGCAAAGGAAACTAGGGAAATCTATTGCCTACCATGCCTAGATGTCCCAGTGCAATAGCTACTAGTTCTTTTTTTCATGCCCCCTAGACAGTCAGTCAGAGTAATCTCCTGGGAGAAACAAGCACCCAGGAAATTTGTATTCATCGCCCAAATGTGGACTATTTCTAGTTATACTGAACTTTTTAAGAATGTAAAACATGGCTATTTCCTTTCGCTTTTGTATAAGAAATAGGTAAAACTGGAGAAATAGCTTAAACATTGGCACCATTGGTATTTGGATGAATGATAAACTACGGGGATGGTTTATTCCATTTGCTAGACCCACTAAACACTATTTGCCAACCTATATTTCTTGGAAGCTAAACTTTTGGCATTTCTGTCATTTGTCCTAATGTCTGTTTTTGTTTTAATAACTCTTGTTTAGCAAAGCCTTAGTCTTGAAAGTTGTCCAAAGTCTATTGTTTGCATATAATCAGAGGTATAGTCCAGCTATTAAAAGTGTGGGAGTTCTTGGCCACAGGTGTTTGGCATATTCTTTTACATATGTCTGAACTGAGCTCACAAGTCTCAATTTCTACTTAGCCTTTTCCAGCAATTGCTCTCCAACCCAATAAAGCCTATTAGACATATAAAACAGAGAACAGATTTTGGCTGATCAACAGCTCAGGATTTTTGTCTTAGTCACAGATGAGATCATCTACCTTGAACAAAGTTTTTCTCTCCATAGAAGATGACTTTTAGGACACATTTGAAAACTGAAATATAGTGTCATTGCTAAACTGATTATTTAATCAATCAATGTTGCATCTGATGCTTATTCCACTAATCCCAGACCAAGAGAGAGCTGGGCAGGAAGCTGGTTACTGTAATAAGCTCCACAAGGCATTGCAAAGTTCCCTGTAATTATTTAGCACTCCGGGAGGGGATCAACATTTTATGCTAAATTATTTCCAACACAAATCATGCTTGTTGTGTCTTGTCTGCTCATTAAATGTGCCAGCATTCCCCCTTTTCCATCCCAATTTCCTCCTTAACGATTGAACAACAATAATGAAGACTGGTATCAGCCTGGTACTTTGAGGTTTAAAAAGCACATACATTTTCTGATTTGATCTGGAAAACAACCCTGTTAGAAGCATTTATACCTATTCTCCAGATGGGTAAACTGAGACTCAATGAAGCTGAGTGATCTGTCCAAGATTACATACCTAATTAGAGTTGAAAGAAGGATATAATCTGAGGTCTCTCAACTCCAGCTCTAAGGTTCTCTCTCACTAAGTCTCACTAAGACATTAATTATAATTTTAATCCAGATCTGTTATTTCATTGGTATAGGAAACTCCTAGTTTGAAAATTTACCCCACTAATGTGTATCAGCCACGGTTCTACACCATCTGGGGTTTCTAAGAGAATAAGTGACTTTTCATAGGTGATATAACCAATAAGTGTCAGAGGTAGGACTAGAAGTCATGTTTTCCTGGCTCTGAGATTGGCTCTCTGTTCATTATATTACTATCTCATGCTTTTCATAAAATAGAAATAATATTATTATGTTAATCATCATTATTTAAATTATTAATGTGACTCAAATATTAATTGGTAGTTTAATTAATCATCAAATCATTAAAAATGTGATTAACTAATGGTGATATTATGTATTGAATTATAAGCACTTCTTGCTTTTCACAACTACAGTCTCATTTGTTTTCTTCCCAGAAGAGCTCTATGAAATAGGGAGGATAGGAAGGATAATGGCAGTGCTAATGGTGATTCAGGTTAATGCCATAAGCAGCTATTAAGCATCAATAAGACACTAGCATACAAAGGTACAAGCAAAATACCTGCTGCCCTGACAGCTCCTGTCAAAGACCTTGTCTTTATGCAATATATTATAGTTTTATGAAGTACTTTTACAACATTATTTCATTAGTCCTCACAACCCTGTGAGATAAATAGGGTAGGTACCTTACCAAAGGGGAAACTGATGTTGAGAGGAATTAAGTAAGCTACCCATCACCACTTAACTACCATAACTACCAAGGGGAAGAAGCAAACCTTGAACCTAGCTGTCCTGAGTCCAAGGGCAATTTTTCCATTGGGTCAGATGAGATAATAATTGTAAAGTGTTTAGCACAGTATCCGGCACATGGGAAGCATTATATAAAGCTCAGTTACTATTATGCTACTACTAACAGCTACAACAATTACTACTACCACTACTACTACTACTACATGTAGTAGGAGTAGTCTGCCTACCATTATTATCTCCAAATGACAGATAAGACAGCTGAGGTCCAGAAAACTTAACTTGTCTAAGGTTACATGGCTAGTTGAGGCAGCTAGATGGCACAGTGGATAGAGCACAAGCCCCAGAGTGAGTTCAAAGGCAGCTTCAGACACTGACAAGCTATGTGACCCTTGGCAAGTCACTTAACCTCACCTGCCTTAGGTTTCTTACCTGTAAAATGAACTAGAGAAGGAAATGGCAAATCACTCTAGTATCTTTTCCAAAAAAACCCTAAATGGGGTCATGGAAAGTTAGACATAATTGAAACAACTCAACAAGCAATGCTAGTTAGTGGCAGCATTAGAATTAGAATCCAGATTATCTTATCCCAGGGCACTAGATTTTTCCTTAGACTTTCAATGGTTTTTTACAAAGCCACAGATTTTTTTGAAGGTCAAATGGAGAAAGTTTCATTGCTCTAGCCAATTTTTCACACTCAGATTATGAAGGCTCATACTCATGAATCTATGTTACCTTGAGAGTAGTGACTGAGCTGTGATCAAATGACCAGTTTTGACATGATTATAAATGTTGTCCTTTCAAAAGGGAAATACTTGGTTTTCTATTGCCGTAGTTGTCCACTCCCTTTCAATAGCTCTCATGCAACCCTAGATAGTTTTTCTTCCAATGACGTTGCGTTTTATTTAAAACTTCTTTCCATTCAATGGCATTTGTATCTCAGCCGGGAAAGAAAATGCAATTTGTCCTGGGGAAGTCTAAGTATGAGTCATGTGAAGATCAGGAGGTGGTGGGAAGGGGCTAGTTGGGGGAACTCATCATAGAAATGTCAAACCAAATATCATATGTCCATCTGACTCTGGTCTCTAAAGCTCATGACATTTAACCCAAGACTGCTAAGGGGGATCAATTTAAATGGGGGAAAAGCTGTTTTCTTATCAAAAGTTTAAAAAAATGGGGAGAAAGATAGCTAGAGCCAAAGAATTGATAAATTCATGTGCATAGGCTTTATCTTTTTAAATGTCTGCCCAATTAAGGTTGTTTAGCATAAGGACTACCAATTCACATCATGATATTTATAAAAAGCCAATGGCTTACAAACCAAAATTTGTTTATTTTTGTAATTTCATGACATTTTTTTGATATTACCATGATTTCCCAATACCATGCAAAACTAAAAATTCCCTTGTAATAAAGAAAAAAATGTTTAAACAAACTCCAAAAGCATGTTGGTTGTGTTACTACACTCTACTTCTGCAGTGTCCTATCTCTCTAATGAAAAGAGAAATTGTCGTTTCTTCAAGACCAAATCGATATTAAAAATAAACATAGTTTAACTGACTTTGGTGATGTTTATCTTCACGTTATTGCTTTCTTTGTATATAATGTTCTTTTAGTAATTCATAACTATGTTAGTTCTTACAGATCTTTCCACATTTCTCTGAATTCCACATATTTGGTGCTTTTTAAGCCACAACATTCCATTATGTTCATGTCTGGGCTTAGGTTGCTCTAACTATAAAACTAGATTAGGAATAAGGAGGCCTGGAGGCTAATGCTAGTTTTGCCAATAGCTAGCCATGTGGCCTGGGGAAAGTAATAAAAGTCTGGCTCTCCATTCCCCTGCCTTAAAATGATGGAGTTGGATGAAATAATCTTTTTTTAAAAACAAAATTTTATTGATAGCTTTTTGTCTACACACATTTTCCCCTGTATTTCTCCTCTCTGTCCTCCCAGAAAGCTGTTCTAAATGATGAAAAATTTTTTTTAAAAGAAAGAGGAAAAAAAGAAAAATAGGCAGCAAAACCAATCAATACATTGAAAAATACGTGGACAGATTCTATTTTTCACATATATGTGTAACACACACATACACAGAGTCACTCCCACATAAATGCTTGCACACATACCTCAGTAAAGTGATGACGAGAGGTGTCTTCCCCTATCTCTTCTTTGGGAACCAAGCTCAGTTTTTGTAATGATGCAACCTTCTTTTTTCACTTGTTTTGTGGTAGCTATTCTTTCTATTTTCATTGTTGTGTTCATTGTCTATTGTTTTCTTGGCTCTGCTTTACTTCATTTTGCATCAGTTCTTGTAAATCTTTCCTTGCTTCTCATCAGTTCTTGTATCACAGGATCATTCCATGACACTCATGTACGGCAATTTGCTACAAGACATTTAACAATCCTTCCAGTTTTAAAATTCTGTGATTCAGAGGAGATCAATTAGCACAAGTCGATTCTGTACGAATACCAAGGATTTTTTTTCTCAGCAGTTTTAAAATCCTACGTTTTCCATCCATATGAAAACTTTCTGGGGCAAGGGGTCAGTTACAAGGAATGAAGGAAAATGAAAATGGGCAGAGTGTGTGACTTATCACGTGGATTAAATTTAGGGATTAAGTCAGGTTAAGGTCAGTAATTATTTTTTTTTCAAAGCTCTCTATCTCCCTTTCCTTCCCACGTCTTTGTATTTTCCTAGTCTTTTTTATATTCCCTATCTTTCTCTTCCTTTGGGCCTCAGAGAAACAACTTCATCTGACCAGAGTTTTAGGCAGACCAGGCTTAAGCAACAGGAAGAGATTACAATGAAATTAGTACATGCAGCTCTTTGATATTAATGAAATTAATTGAGTAGCACAGGGAGTTAGTCCTGCAAGTTGGAGTCATCATAGCGATTCTGGCCATTAAATCAACACCACCACTATTTTTTCCACTTCTGAAACGTTCTGTGTAGAGTGTCTAGCACTTCCCATGACCTTCTTGAGCCAAGTTAATCTTACCCAGCTAAAACCAACTTCACAATCAAAGTAGGACTTGTCAAGTCTGTATGTAACATTGTGTTGTTCATAATTCTAATAACAATTAAAACTAGCATTATTTAGTGCTTACTATGTGCCAGGCATTGTGCTAAGTGTTTTATGATTATTATCTCACTTGATCTGCCAAATAACCCTAGGAAGCAGGTGTCATTATTATCCCTATTTTATAGATGAGAAAACTGAGATTAAAAAAAGGGTCATAAGCAACTTGTTCAGGGTCACATAGCTAGTAAGTGTCTAAAGCTGGATTGTAACTCAGGTCTTCCTGACCACCAGCCTGGTGCTCTCTGTCCACTTATTTCCTAGCTGGCATTTCAACACCTATAGACAAAGCCTTTATAATTTACCTTAAATGAGATTTATAGATAAGAGTAAGATCATAAGTGTAGAGTGGATAGTATACAAACTACTCCTGTTGGAAGGGAGCCATTCATTCATTTAATGAGCATTTCTAAGTACCTACTATTCCTCACACTGGTTATACAAAGGCAAAAAATAAAATAACTCTTGCCTTCAAGAAGCTTACATTGTACTAGGGGAAAGAGTGGATGGAATTTATACCTGAGATGGGCAGTTCAGTACCTAAATTGTTGTTATTCTACAATGAGAAATTCAATTAAGTTAATTTTTATGAAGATTTAGAGGAGTAAAATTTAAAGAGATAGAAATCAGTCTGAGTTCCTCTCTGGCATTTGGGTGTCCTTGAAGTCGTGCTCATCTCCGCAAGAGCAGCTTTGGCAAGAAGCAGAATGTTGAGCAAGGTGACATCATTGCTGGAGCCTCACATCTTTAATTTTTCAAAAACAAAACATGTGCGAACTTGGCTCATTTGCACAGAAAATTCTGGGGTTTTTGTTGTTTATTTTCTCTCCTGGATTTTATACTACTTTCATTTTTATTTACATTGTAGCTTCACTGAGTATTTCCCCTGCTTGTTGTTTTTTTAGGGGGTGGGTGGGATATTTTGGTGGGGGTTTTTTCCTTTTTGGTGCTATAATCAAGGTAAACCTGATGAACAATATTTGTTTCCATTGTTTAGCTTAAAATATTCAAGAGCCAGGAAAAGCATAATCTTCAAGGGCTGTAGGAACTGAAATATCTAGAATTGGCATCTCCCCCTTTGCTGAAAGCACAGTTCTCTGCACATAGTAGGAGCTCAGTAAAAGTTATCGAATTAATTTGAGGCTGAATGAAATGGGGCTTATCAGGGGAGGCTTCCTGGAGGAGGTGACTATTGAGTTTGATCAGGAAGACAAGAATTGTTAGGGAAGAGTTAGGGTCCATTTTCAAAAGACCAATGATAGACAAGACACAGAAGTAAGAAATGTGGGTAGAAGATAAGGAGTCACGCATTTAGTGAGTCTCTGAGGCCAGATTTGAACTCAGGAAGATGAGTCTGGCACACAGTAGGTACTTAATAAGTGCTTGTCTTCTTCTCTTCTTCCAAACAAGGGTTCATAGTCAATGACCTCTCTGCTCCTTTCAAAGGGGATAATATTCTACTCTCCATATGATACTTTAGCTAAACTAGACAAAGGGTTCTTCTCATTGACTGAACATTGAGCTTTGTAGAAAAGAAAGCCTTAACACATAACAAAAACAGGCCTAACCAAGTGGGAAAAAAGTAGAAATAAGAGAGTAAGCATTTATTAAGTTCCAACTCTGTTCCAGACATTCTGCTAAGTACTTTAAAATATTTTCTCATTTGATCTTCAAAATAAACCCACAAAACAGTTGCTGTTATTGTTCACATTTTACGCTTGAGGAAACTGAAACAGAAAGGAATGAAGTGACCTGCTTAGGGTCATCCAATTAGTAAATCACCAAGGTCAAATTTGAATTCAGGTCTTCCTCTCTCCAGGCCCAGTAAGCCACAGAGCTACTAACAATAATAAACGCAGAAAAATAGCCAATGTAACTTCTTCCTTATTTTATTCATTGATAGGAGGTATTTAAAATATTAGCATTTCCTTAATGTTCACTGATGGGTCTCAGACTTTGAAATTCTATGATTAGTGAAAGAAAATTAGAAAACTAGTTCTTTAGAGTCACCAAAAATAATTTTCCTAATGGTGCCTTTAATGTAATTTATTCTCCTTTCTTAAAAAAAAAAATCCATCATTAGTTCTATTATTTCTAAAGCACCCACTACTACATGAGTACTCACATGATGGTATATCAACTCTTGATTATCCATCATTAGGCTCACAAGAAATATGCGTAGTAAGTCATTTCGGCATTTAGCCAATTGTTAATATCCACTGTAAGCCTGTGTTCCTACTCTCACCTGTAAATCTCATTTTAGCCAATCTCATTTTAAATATTCTGTCTCATTCATTCATTCAAGGTGGTTAAGTTTTATTCATAAATAAATATTTATTTATATACAGTAGGTATTTGGAAGGGCTTATTGAATGAATGAGTGAATGGCTCCCTTTTAACAAGAGTCATTTGTATAATAACCAATAATAAATCATAAAAGGAGTCAAAATAATCCTAAAGTGCTGTCTATAGGATGGGAGGGTGTTTTTGTCTGTTTGTTTAGTGAACAACAGAATGGTCCATACAGGTTTAAACAGTCCTGCTTTAATGGTGAAGCTGGTTTGGGCCAGGTGTCCCCAAAAGCAGCAAACAAGAAAAAGAAGGAACCCACTCAAATTAATCACCCCTATGGAAGCCAGAGCTGATATTCTGAAGGAATCTTAGACATAAAGCAGTGAGTCCTTATGGTCTCAGAGACAAAGGTTTTAGTGCTTCTCCAAGGTTGTTGGACTTTCCCCTGTCTTTTTCTCAATGAGTAAAAACAATGTACTGACTTCCTCTCTTTCACCACCATCTCAGCCCATAGAGCACATGACTTCCTACTGAACACTTATATTTAGCATAAGGTGTGCTTTTGTTTTTCCGTTGGGTTCTTGTGATTGTCCCATTTCTTAGTTACATAATTTCTATGCATTTTTAAAAATCATAAGCCATAGGTTACGATTTTTAAAAGCATAAGACAGCATGATATAGTGGATAAAGAACTAGCTTGGAGTCATAGAGATTTGGGCTCAAGGCTTTCCTCTAAAACAAACTAGAAATTTGACTAAAGGCAGGTCATTTAAGTTCTCAGTGTCCCCAAGGAAGCTCTCTAAAACTACAAGTTACAGTGTTTACATTAGTGTAAGGAATTTCCACACTGGAAATGCCCTAGATCAATGAAATCACATGTTCACCTTCTTCCCTCTTCCCCCACACCAAAAGCAGGGGTCATATGCGATTGTCATTGTATGCAACCTAACATTGCCATATGCACATGAGATCTTTATTTTTTTTATTGGTATCTTTTCTTTATATATCACATTCATTTCTAAATATATCCATTCCCCTATGCTCACTTACCCATCAGTTTGAAAAAGTAAAAAAAAAAAAAAATCTGTTCAGTAAAACTAACCAGCATATAAACAGTCTGACAGCATGTGCAATGTTCTACACCCATGGTCCCCCACTTCTGCAAAGAAGGGTGACATGTGATCTTTGTCAGTACTATTTGATAAAAACTGAAAGAGGAATTTAGTCACTTGTTAACAGTAATATCCTGTCCCGTCTAGTTCTGAGCATTGACCAATTTTCCTTCCTGGTGACAAAGGGACTCTTCTGTTTGCTTGTTTCTCCCTCTCCCATTTTTAGTGAATGTTCTTAAGCTGTAAATAACCACATTATAAAACTATATGATAAACTATCAGAGAGATGAAGCAGAAGAGACAAGAGCAGAAAACAAAAGATAGGCTATGATCTGTATGATCAAGCATATATAGTCTTTGAAAGAGGCAAAGTTGGGGTTTTTTTCTCTTTTCTTTTTTTAAAATCCTAATAAAAAATTGGAAGCAAGTTTTCCAGTCTTGCTACTCAACTTGATATGAGAGGCTTCCGTGCCTCTGGAATTGATTTTGAGAGGCCAGGTTGGGTAGTAGGATTCAATTCGTGTCCTGATGAGATTCAAGTCAGCAGTGGGGAGGGAGGGGCCATAGTTCATGACCACAAAAAGTCAGCCTGTTCTTTGAGGTGGAGACCTGGAGCCAAGTCACTTAGAATTACCAGGTCACTGGCCCAGTTTATCTTGGCCCAATCCGAGCCATGGTTCCACTCATTGTCTTGGCTCTCTATGGTGATTATGTGAGCTATGGGAATTAAAGTTGGAAAAAGAAGCAACAGGTTATCTGAGCCAGCTTCCTCTCTCTATAACAGGATCAGTGATGTGGTCTTCAGTGTCTTTAGCAACATGACTCTTATCGCTTTTTCCTTGAAAAGTCAGTCTACAATGACCATCTCCCTCTCAGGAAGTTTGTTTCAGTGCATTCCATCTAATTTGGGCTTTCCTTAATTTCATCCCATTTTTTAAGATATTGACTTGAACTGTTCCAAATGACTCCCTGCTCCCCTGCTAATCCAATGAGACAGAGACTCTTTATTGATCCATAAAAATAGGGCTAAAGCTAGGGAGGAATCAGCAACTTATAAAACATTTTTCCAGCCAAGGGTCAGAAAAGTCAGCCCTAGATTGGCTTCCCTGCCCATGCTGATACATCATGTGATGGATCTTAGTGAGATGGATGACCTCAGTGAGCTCTTAATATCCTTGACCACCTTTTGGCTCCATCCCCAGGATTGTCTGTAGTATATTGCATTATTATCTGCTTGAGTGAAAGACAGTATCTGTAGAGATACAAATAGGGAGAATAAAAGAGAGAGAATCACATGATTCCTGGTCTGCAGTGGTGAACCCAAGGTGAACAAGCTATTTTCCATGCTAGGAGGGGCAGAAACCATCCCAGGGTCAGGAAGCATACAGCCCCAAGGGCCAGATAAATGTGGTATCCACCCTGTCCTATGCTGGGCAGTGGAAAGAAAAGTTGACTTCGGGGGCACTTACTATCATAAGTAATACAAGGTGACTCTGGAGACTGAAGAAGGGAGTAAAGAGGAGACATGGGGATAACACAAACCTAAATAAACCATTGGGTATCATGCTCTGCATAAAGATGAAGGTAATGTCATATCCAACAATTTAATGTCCATGAATTTTATTTGTTTATTTTTGACAAGGAAGAAATTTTAGGTCTTAATGTAATTCTACCTTGTGTAATTTTAAGGTCATCAAGTATTTCCCCTTTGTCTGAGGCAAGTCCCAGTTTTTTGTAACCAGTAACAACTAGAGAAGTATCCCAGGAAGTGCTCCTGGCTAGCTTTAGATTAAGTTTAAAGCATTACAATTGTCTTGTGAATAATTTTATCAAATTTTAACCAAGTGATATAGCAACCTACAAAGCAATTTACAATGCTAAGACTTAAAGACTGGCATACCTTTCCCAGAACATATGGGTTGTTCAGGATGACAAGCATCTCTGGGGTGAAGGCTTGTCTAGCAATGTGCAATGACCACACCCCAGTAATCTGTCTTGGCAGATGGGCTGAACCTGGGTAAGAGTAACCAATAGACCTCAAACCCATCAGTGAGTTAGAGGCATGTCTACCTGAAGCACGTGAAGACTTTCTTAGAACAATCTGTTCCAACGGCCATGAAGACTGAAGCAGGAGCCATGGAACTCTTAGAGTTTGGTCAGATATCGAAGCTGAAAGGTCATCCACTGCCTCCCAGACCATCACCAGTCAGCTTGACTTTTGTCTAGTCACTGAAATTTGATGACACTGGAAGAGAGTGAGGTGACTTTGTGCAACTCTGCCTCACTTAAATCCAACTCATGTGCAAGTCAAGACATCACCTGTTATCTTATTGATCCTCTTCCAAAACAAAGAACAAACGATTTTTCCTGGAGCTGGTCAAGGAAAAGGTACAGTTCATGTTGAAAAGCACCACGCCAACAATAAAGTAAGAGAATTTGAATGCTAACTATCCCTTGGTTCCATATCTTGCCCCAATACTCTATCCATGAATTTGTCTAAATGGAAGTATGGTTAAATTAAGTAAATATATTCCTCCAGTTCAAATGCCCACTCTGAGTGTATGTGAATATGATTATTCCTTTACTATTTTAAATGCTGAGCATTCCTCTGTTTATTATCTTCAGTTTATCTTCTTTCTGTCTTGTTTGTACAAAGTTGTTTACATGCTATGTCCCTCATTTGACTGTAAGTTCCTTGAGAGTAGGAATTGTCTCTTGCTTTTCTTGCCTAATATTTAATACAACACCTAGCACTTATTAGGTGCTTAAAAACATTTATTGACTGAGTATAATTTGCATAAAGTGCAACACAGTAATTATTTTCCAAATAATCAAAGGTGTATTGATAGTCACTGAAGAGACCTTCATGTAGTCCACCCTGGTCTCCACCCCCAAGAAACAGTGTGTTGTGGTGGAAAAGGGCTTGGATTTGCTCTCCAAAGACCTGGGTGGAATTCCAGTTCTACTGTTCATTGTTTGTTCCCTCAAGCATGTCTCTATCTTTCCTTTAGCCTCATTTTCCTTATTTATAAAATAAGGTTATGGTGATAGTATGTGTGTGGGGGATGGAGGACTGGGGTTATAATACCAATTCTTGGTTAACCAAGGACACTATTTTTAGGTTCCTTGAAATTCCTTTCTCCTGCTTGCGTTTGGAATGATTTAGGTGAATAAAAAGAGACTATTTCAAAATAAGATGGAAATGAATGGCCAAATGGATTTAGAGACAAGAATATGAACAGTTTATAATAAATTATTGAATTTAAAAATGATTTACATACATGTTTTGTTGGAACAGAGATATGCAATGTGCCTGTTTCAACATAGCTCATAGAGAGGCAAGAATAGACTTCTCTAGCTTCTCCTTCTCCAAGAGTCTGTAATTCCTGTCAAGAAGAGGTTAGGACTAGAGGCTGGCCATTCTCCACTCCTCAGTGAGAGGGGTTACTGGGTTAGAATTATGTGTATCTGCTCCCTTAAGTATTATTAGTCTAAGTGAATATCATTTTGAGGTTCAAGCTAAACTCATGATTGCTACTCATTAACGAGAAGGGGGAAACCCAAGCTTTATATCCAAGGTTTGAGCCCTTTCCCACTAGATGTCAGTTCCATAATGAATATATATAGCAAAAATCAAATAAACTCATTTATCTAAGTCAATAGCAAATCAGAAATCAGAGAAATATACAAATAAGCATGTATATTTGACAACACAGATTGAAGGAGTTCTCTCATTAAGGAGCTATCTCAGCTATGGAGAGAGAGAGAGAGACAGAGAGAGAAAGAGAGAGAGAGAGAGAGAGAGAGAGAGAGAGAGAGAGAGAGAGAGAGAGAGAGAGAGAGAGAGAGTGAGAGAGAGAGAGAGACAGAGACAGAGAGACAGAGACAGAGACAGAGACAGAGACAGAGAGAAACAGAGACAGAGACAGAGACAGAGAGAGTTTCTACTATAGAAAACTGGACATGAGGAAATGACTGAAATTCTCGAAGTTGACTTATTCCCAGAGTCTTTCTCCCTTCAAGACCCTGAGGAGATGTTGGAATCCCATGTGTCTTCTCTTGGAGCCAGAGGAGACAGAAGAACGTGGATCTCTCCTTTTACCCACTCTTGCCAGCTCCACTCACTCTGCACCCAGATGTGCAGGGTATTGAGTAATCAACCCCAACCAAGGAGGAAAGAGTCCCACAATAACGGGCTCTGAGGCTCAGATCACAGATGCAAAACTGAAAGGACACTCAGAGTCCATCTAGTTCAATCCCTTCTTTTTAGAGATGAGGAAAAAGGCTCAGAGAGGTTAAGAGACTCATATAACATCAACAGCTATTCCACATCAGAGGTTATATTAGAACCAGGTCTTCTGTCTCCACATTCAGTCTTTCTACTATATCACATTTTCCTTTGACCATAATGAGAATGGTAAATTTTCTTTACTGGAGTAATCACATTCTATTGTAATGTGTTCATGGGATATTGTAATTACAATTACAATTTATTACAGTTACAATTGACAATATATTTTCTTGACTTAGACCTGTATTTTCATTGATATAGGGAACTTCCACTAAGGAAACCCCCTCTATCAATTCAGTGAAGCAACTACTCTTGTTTTATAGTTTTGGAGGGTTGCCTGGGACCCTGAGAAGTTAAGAGATTAGCCCAGAGTCACACAGCCAGTACCCATTAAAGGCAGGTCCTTACTCTATCTTCCTGCCTCAGTGGCTAGTTCTTTGTCCACCACAGTCGTGCTGCCCCTCAACTGATAACAGACCTTTTAAAAAAAAGGCAAAGGAGATTCTATTTAGGGGTGCCATTAGAAAATTGTCTGGTTTGGCCTAAAATAAATATTGTTATCCGTCTCTTTGGTCTCTTCAAAGATCTAAAGTTATGATCTTATGATCTTTCATTTGTAACTGCTTAGAGTGGAGATTGAGACAGTGAGATCAAACGGGCTAAATACAGAATGGCAGCATGTTATTAACATTGTTTTCCCTCCTCTTTAAATATGTACTAATTGCAGGACATCCATCTTATTCAGGAGGTGCTTAGAATAGCTCTCAGCAAAACTAGAGACTGCAGAACAATGCACCTTGAGTCACGAGACTTTGGATTTCATGAGTCAGGCCTGGAGTGGTATGTCCAGGGACCCCCGTGCCAGCTTGATTAATTTGCCTCACGGTATCATGAGAATGGAAATAGAAAAGTGCTGAAACTTTAAAAGTGAAAAATGTATGATATAATATTTGATGTTACAGAGTCTTATATATACACACATATATATGCACTTAAATGTATATACATATACACACATGAATATATATATAATATTGCTAAATACTTTGCTAAAATCTAAGTGTTTGATGTCTATAGCCTTCCCCTGAGATATAATTATAATAAAATGTTATATATAATATAAACTTTTTATATAAAGTTTTATATATAAACTTTTAATATGTGTATAAATATATAACATTTTATGTATATATATATACATATATATGTATACATTTATCTAATCAGGAGAATCCTAAGGACATCAAATATCTAGATTTTAGGAAATTATTTGAAAAAGTCTCATTTTTTTCTTTATGAATATGATAGAGAGATGTTTATTAGATGATAATAAATTTAAGGAGATGCAAACACAGTTGGATGATTAGATACAATGAATATTCATGAATAGGTCCATGCCAGGGGGGGTCTCTATAGAATGTTTAAGGAATCTGTCCTTGATACTATTCAATATTTATTAAGTCTATTAGGCAAAATACATAATCAAATAGATCTCAGGGGAATTCTATCAGATTGTATATATACATATTATATTACATATATGTATACATATAACATCATAATATTATTTACAATAGGAAAAAAGTAAAATCTTACTCGAGTTAAACAATTGACTTCACAAGTGTAAAATGTAAGAGGCATGGTTGGACAGAAGTTCGTCTAAAAAAAATCTTGGTGTTTAAAGGTTTATAAACTCAAAATGAGCTAACAGTATGATATTTAAAAAAAAAGCAGATGCTTTCTTATAACATACTAATCGGACCAGAGCTTCCAGGAATAAGGAGGTGATAGCCCTACTATACAGAAGGTTATGTGTGTTTGTCCTTCATTGCCCAAGAAGACCATGCCATCAGAGAAATGATGACATAACTTGCACTTGACGTTGTTTTGAATGAGGGAGGGCTGTGCAGGTCACCAGCCTCACTTCTCCTCCGGAGACATCTGAATCCAGTGACCTGATATTCATCAGGATGACTGGAGATGACCCAGGATGAGGCAACTGGGCTTAAGTGACTTGCCCAAGGTCACACACTGCCAGGCCTAGAGGCCTGAGGGCTACCCGAGTCTTCTTACCTCTATCCCGAGGTCTTCGGTTGGCCAAACTGGATGCTCGTATGAGAGAAAGGACGTTCCAGAGTCGAACAAGGGTTGAGCTTTATTTCAGGGTCTAGTTACAAGTGCAGGGGAATTCTTCCTTAGGAGGGAGTGAAGAATCTCCCAAGGAGGCAAAGATCTTACAATAAGAGATTGGAAGTAGAAGTACAAGGGGGGAGAGAGGGGGAGGGGAGAGAAGAGAGAGGAAAAGCGGAGCCTTGTTGTCCTCACCACTCCGCGCCCCTCCGCCCAAGAGAACTTTCAGGCTTTCCTGATCCTACTTAAACCCTCCAGCAGCATAGTTTGCATCTGAATACCGTGCTGTTAGATAACAATAGTGTGCCCAGATCCGGGACAATCTCGAGGGCGGGGAGAGCTCTCTCCCATCACGTTTCTCACGGGAAGAGGCGGAAATACACGAGATAGCTTGGTTCACCTCGATTCCCAGTCGTTTCCTGGGGGGTCTCGTGAGAACTCTAAGATTTAGAAGTTCCCACCTTTACCCGCCCGAGACTGTCCACATGGAATTGAGCTTCCAACCCTAGCAACACAGCTAGCTAGTGTCAAGTATCTGAGGTGAGATTTGAACTCAGGTCCTCCTGACTCCTGCACTGGTGCTCTATCCACTGCACCACCTAGCTGCCCCACATTAGGTTAAGTGACATGCCCAATGGCATATAGATAGTAGGTGTTAGAGGTAGATTTGACCCCAGATACTCTGAATCCAAGGCCAATGCTCTTTCTACTGTACCTCTATGCTATCGTCAAACTTGATTGCTAGCTGATCTCTTGCTATATGCTTCCTCCTCCCTATGTTTGTAAATGCCACCAAAGCCCCATCCTCAAAACTCCCTCCTTTCAAACTCTGCTGAGATCTCTGTGTTCCCTCCATCACCTTTCCTCTTTCTGTCCTTACATTCCGTCTTGTATCATACATATTTTATATATGTCAGATTTCCCAATTAAGTTGCTCTTTAAGGGCATATGGCATTTTTATCTTTGTACCTTCAGCAGCTAACATAATACCAGGTATGTGTGAGCTGCTGGAGATGCAAAAAATAAGGTACTTTGGGTAAGTTTAATTAAATAGGATATACTTCTCAGACTCTTTATTATTCTAGTCAGCCTTATCTTTTGCAAAATCTCTCTGAAAAGCCAGAACCCAGAATTAAATACAGTATCTCAGGAGTAAGGAGGTATTGGAATGATGCAGTGGAGCACATAGTAGGTGCTTGATAAGTGCTTTTTGGTGGACTGACTGATTCAAAATCCAGTAGGATGTTACTTAACCATATTCTGAACACTGTGTCAGTCAGCCAATTGTAGTCTTCTATTACTACTTTCATTAAGTCAACCATTAAGCACCTACTATATGCCAAGCAAAGTGTTAAATCTGAGAAACAAAAAGTAAAGCAAAACATAGTCTTTGCTCTCAAGGAGCTCACAATCTAATAGGGGAGATAAGATGCAAACAACTCTATACAAAAATAAGATATACACAGGATAAATTGGAGATAATCTCAAAGGGAAGGCACAAGCATTCAGGGGGCTGGGAAAGGAGGCTTGAGGAAGGTGAGATTTCAGCTGGAATGTTAAGGAAGCTGGGAGTCAGAGATGAGGAAGAAAAGCTTTAGGCATGAGGGATATTTGCTACAACACATTGTTGGATCACAAAAAAATCATAGTCCTTCAAAAATATGGAGACATTTTCCTTAAATACTTTTAAAAAATGTTTTTGTTCACTCCTAAAGAATCAGTCACTTAAAGGAAAAATTATATCAAAGGTAAGATTGTGAAGAAATATCCCAGCCCCTGAAAGATTAGAAACATTTTTTATAACTGAACCCCAAAGCCTTTTCCTTCAAAAATTGTTTCCTTCTCTCTTTTCCCTTGCCAACAGGTTAAACTTGACCCTCAAGGAAATCTGAATATCCCCTCTGAATCTCTAAATGGGGTGTTGGCAAACTCACCATTCCTTAATTTAATCAAGATGAGGTCAAGATTAAAGACCTTTCCTAAGAAATTAAATGGAAGAAAAATGATGTGCAAAAGTGTTGAACTTTCAAATTACAAGCCATGTGATGGTTGTCATTTTAACCCTACCTGACTCTACATTCAGAATTATCCTATACCAGCAACTTGGCATATTCACTTGGCACACTTAAGGATGATTTTCAAGAGGATCACAGAATTTAAGTACTTTAGAGATCATCAGGACCAACTCCCTTATTTTATAGATGAAGAAATCATCTTGGAAATTCAGTTATGGGCTAAGGGCGAGAGTGCTTTACTTGATCAAAGGACCTAAACTGAAATTTTGTCTTTAATCCTTGTCAGCTTTTTAAACATGAGTAATCCCTCAGTCTTAATTTAAAGAAACTGGTCAAGCGGAGAAAAGGATAGCTCTAGTAACTACCTCACTGCATTGTTACAAGAACTGAAATAGTGATATAAATGTATACAAAGTACTATTTAAAGTTCCATATAAATGCTAGTTGTTATTAAATAAATAATCTGTTACAGCTCATAGAGACAGTACAGTAATTAGTTCTCTTTCGATGAAGCACAGCTCTTCATCTGTAACTAGTACATCAGCCTAAATGAGGTCATTAAAAAAATAATCAGCTAGCTCTTTCCAAATTCAGAACCAATGACTCTTCTTATCTAATATCAGCATCTGTTTTTACATCTCCCCTCACAAGTTTCAACTTTCCACCTAAGTAAGTTTACTGCCAACTCTGCCTTGGTTCTACTTAATCCGTACCTGAAAGATTGACTTTAGATGTGTCTAATTAACACGCTATAGCTATCCCTGCAGCTAGGAGGCCTGGAGTCAGGAAAACTTTTCCTGAATTCAAATCCAACAAGAGATACTGATTCTCTGTTTGATCCTGGGCAAGTCATTTAACTCTGTTAGCCTTTGTTTCTTCATCTATCAAATGAGCTGGGGAAGAAAATGGGAAACCAGCACAATATCTTTGTCAAGAAAACTCCAAATGGGATCACAAAGAGTCAAACGCAATTGAAAAACAACTTAATGATGACAACAAAACTAAGCCAACTCTTCCCACTTTCCATTTCTCAAAGTGATCTGCAGATTGGCTTTCCACAGCTTCAGGAGAAAAAGCACAGTGGAAAAAGTGGAAAAAGCACAGCTAGAGTCAGAAGACCTGATTCAGATCCTGCCTTTGATGTTTAATAAATGGATGGCCTTGGGCAAGTCAGTTGGCCTCCCTGGGCCTCAGTTGTTAGATCCAATGACCTATACAAAACTTTTCGATCTTCAGTAGTCCTCCATTTCCTTTTGAGTTTGATATGACTTCGTTACATCCTTTTGCCTCTTCCTATTATGAGTTCAAGGTCACTCATCACAAGGGCGTAAGGCAAAAGAAAGACTACAAAGGTTCATAAAAGTGAAAGATGAATGTAACATGACCATAGTCTGACCACATCATTCTCCTGCTATCAGAGCTTCAGTATAAAATTCCAGAATTCCCCCGGCATTTAAAGACCTTTGCAACCCAGCTCCAGCCTAGATTTTCAATGTGGTCATGTATTACTCTCCTTCCCATACTCCATAACCAGGCAAGCTGAGCTACTGATGGTCTCTAAAGAGGGTATTCTGTCTCCTACCTGTGCTGGCACAGGCTTCCCTCCCTCCTCCCATGCCTGGAATGCTTTCTCTTCTTATCTCTACCACTCAGAATCCCTATTTCCCTTCAAATTTCAGTCCAGGCACCCCATCCTTCAAGGAGACTCTCTATGTTCAGTTATCAGTGTGCCTCCCACAAGGAAATCATTTTATGTCTATGTACTTATCTATGAATATCTTGTATCTACCACCATCACCTAGAGTGTAAGGTCCTGGAGGGAATGCACTGTTTTGATTTTGGATTTATATCACAAGTACCTGACACAGAACCCAGCACATAGCAGGTTCAGGGTGGCATGCCACCATACAGTGCTGAGCTATACTGATTGGTGAGTTAGTGCCAACTTGCTTATCCCACCATATCTAGCCAACCCTAGACCATGCTGCACATGTACCTACCCAGGGCATTTTGCAGGTACCCTGCTGCTCACTCACACATATCCTACCTTTTGAGCTCTTACCCCAAGAACAGTAATCAAATAAATACATTCATGACTCCCTCTTTACTGTGTTATGGCTGTTCTCATCATTCCTGTGGTCTTTAGATCAGTACTTCCTTCTCTAACTTTATTTCCCGATTTGTGTTGTCTCTTCCTATTAGAATATAACCTCCTTAA